>NW_027361870.1:0-20000 GCF_039654945.1 Dendrobates tinctorius | reverse complement strand
AACATACATACATAATATATATATATATATATATATATATATATATATATATATATATATATATATATATTTGTATTGGGGTTTGTTTTTTGACGGCACTATTTTGGCGCACATACCAAAATGATCACTTTATGGAAGATGCAGTAACAAGAAAATTCTATTTATTTTTTTTATACAACATTAAACTATTTTGATAGATCAGACTTTTATGGATCTGGTGATAAACTTTATTTTTTCTCTTTAAATATAGATTTTTTTTCCCTGGGGAGACTGGTGGTGATTTTTATACTTTTCACTTCCTTTAGCTCCCCTTAGGAGATTCAAACCTGCCAGCGCACGATAGCAGTATATAATCCTCATCACGGCATTCTATTAGCTAGTCTTCACAGGAGTACCAATATGGCTACTCATTGGCAGCCTGTGACTGTTCTGTGGAGGCGCTGAATAGTCACTGACAGCGGCATTTAAAAGGGTCAACAGCAGGGATTGGAGCTAGTTAAAATTGCTGCAGATAGACGCAGATGCCGGCTGTGTCATACACCAGGTGTCTGCCTTATGTGAAGCAGGTGCATAGCTCCTGACTAGATCCATGATGGATATATCAGTCATGGAGTGTTAAAAGGAACCTGTCAGCTGTTTTGGCCGCTATAATATGTGGCCACCGCCTTTCAGGGCTTATCTACAGCATTCTATAATGTTGTACATAAGCCCCGATCCGACCTGCAAGATAAGAAAAATAAATTTATACTCACAGGGGGGCGGTCCGTTCTGATGGGTGTCGCAGGTCCGGCGCCTCCCATCTTCTTGCAACGCCGCCCTCCTGCTTGTTTCCTCGCTCCTGCGCAGACGTACTTCAGTGCGCAGGCGCCAGGAAGGGTCAGAGAGGCCCAGCACCTGCGCACTGAAGTACTTAACTCTGCCCTCAACAGGGCAAATCATTACGCCTGCGCATCGCAAGAAGATGGGAGGTGCCGGACCCGGACCTGCAACATCCACTGGACTGGAGCGCCCCCGGGTGAGTATAATAAAACTTGTTTTTCTTATGTTTCAGGCTGGGTCAGGGGCTTATCTACAGCATTATAGAATGCTGTAGATAAGCCCTGAAAGGCAGCGGCAGTATCTTATAGCGGCCAAAACAGGCGACAGGTTCCCTTTAAGGGATTAAATTCCTTATATTCCTATATCTGAGCCACAAAGACACTAATAACATGATACACTGAATAAAGCACACAAAAGGTGACAACTGTATGATGGATGGAGCACTAGGAGGTAGTATCTATATATGTACGTACATACACATGCATATAACATAAAAGATATGGAGGGAGTCCATGGCACCTGAAAGGTATATGGAACATGAGAAAAATATAAAAAATTCCAGAACTTCTACCTTTAATTTCTTTTCCTTTGATTCTATTGTCTTACATTACAATGAAGACAGAAAAATAGAACAATTTTCTATTTCCTCACTGTTCTGTGTGTGGCCGTAAGACAACCGACTGCAGCAGGAGCCTCCCCACTCTCTACCCTGTCTCCACTAGAGCACAGAGCTCTTAAGACCTGACTAATGGGCAGGGCACAGACTGTCCATCACCAGTGACCCATTAACTGCTGGATTTCCACAATACTGGCTATTTTGGGATCATGCAGTAACTGCTGCAGAATAAAAGGCGATAAAGACGACAATATGTCTCTTTTAAATGTCCTTGGTAATTTCTAGGTCTGATGTCGCTTTATCTAAGCGGTTGGGACAGCGGGCACAGGACGCCTGCCACTCCTTCTAGGAGGAGAGCAGTGAAGCTCTTGACAACACAAAGCAAAAACACAAGATTATGTAATGCCGCGGACACGGCTGCCGTCCTTACCTTGGTGAAGGAGCTCCCCAGCTTCGTGAGAGGCACGGTGGGGAATTCTCGCTTTTCGCTCATGGTCAGCGATCCGGCATTAAGGCTGTAGAGGTTGGACATGACCAGGAGCAGATCAGACGTGGTTTTTACAGGCAGGAAGCGGCTTCGAGGAACATTGATGCCCAGAGAATTCTCAAAACTCTTAACAGCGGCTCCGACGGCGGTCTCCAGCTGAATGACGTTCAGTCCTCCATCCAGGGTCTGCGAGGAGATTGGCACCAGGGGTTTTTATTTGCACCGTAGCAGGATGGACACAATTTCTAACATTATATGCAAAAAAAAAAAAAACTGGAACACAAACCTTCGGGTTAACGATGATTTCCATGTCAATGGCGTTGGCTTCCTGCAGCCTCTTGATTGCAGACAAGGAGATCCACAAATTGTTTGTGTTGAAGATCTTAAATTTTGACACCGATTTAAACTCATCCACGTGAGGTTTGGGCACCTGAGCGATTTCCACCAGTCGCAGCTTCCCTTCGTACTGAGTGAGCGTACCTCCCTACAGGAGGGGAAAGAGCGGAGAATGTGTGCCGGACGTCATTATCACCATGCAATCATTGACCGACCCCAGAAACGTCAGTAGTCAGCAGCGCCTACCCCAACCCTGTTCATGAGGTTCAAAACAAATCTGTCTATAGGAGAGTATTTGGGTCACCTTATTTTTATTTATCTTAAATGCATATATTTGGGATTAAATATAATGTTTGCAATTAAGTTTCATTAAAAACTTTGCACCATTTGCCTTCTATAGCTTCCGCGTTGCTGGCTACAGAATGAGTTGATCTGACATTCTAACTGGAGAGTTCAAACCTTTCAGCCATTTTTGCTTTTTTTCTGAACTCCATTCAACTGATTTGACCACGGACTATTTCTTAGTTGAATGCCCTGGGTAACAAAAAGCCAAAGAGTGCAAAATTTGTTACTACGGTAAATTTTTTGTCGCAAAAATTATTTTATGCCTCGAATACATATAAGGAAAAAAAAATAAATTGTCCTCATATGTGCACCTCACCTTATCAGTCTGATCTAGCAAAGATATGCACGCTCTGCTTGGCTGAGCATGCAGCACATCTCTAGTGTAAGAAATGATCAGTCATGCTAAAATTTAACATGCCCAGTCCTTCACCTTTACTTAAAATGTTTTTTTTCCCCCATAACTTTTTTCCTAGATCGCCCCCAATAAAATCGCAGGTCTTGCACAGTGCAGAAAAAAAAAAAAAAAAGAGCTGAAGGGAGCATTGATTAGGGACTGTTAGACGCCCAGCAATCAGCACCACAATGTTCAGCCATCCTTGTACATATATCAGATTTAGTTCTGGTTACATACACACATTATCATTTTTAACAACATGGGTTATTGTTATGCACTGGAGATGGGAGACAAAAGGGGGGGAGGGGGGTGGTTCTAGCCAAAAAGAAAAGCAAACTGCAAAGAAAGTGCTGATTGGAAAGAGAACCATCGCCTTGTGTCACACAAATCTATAAAGTGAATTCCATTTTTATGTTACTCATAAGTGACAAATCTTCAGCAGACCTCCCAGACCTGCATCTAAAGTCAGCCGTGGGGACAGGTCCAATGTGATCAAATGTTCAGAACTACATTCATTATGGGAATATTCTCTCTAAAATGACCTACACAGACATTTACAAAGCTCAAAACTATTCCCCATTTACAGCAAAGCAGAATATAATATCAGCATTGCTCTACAGGGAAAATTCTTGGACAACTTCTATCTACTATGAACCTAGAGCCGCAATAGTGCCGCGCCCTGTCGGCTTTGGCGAGCAGCAACAGCACCGCGCCCCGTTGGCTTCGGAGAGCTGCAACAGCACCGCGCCCCGTCGGCTTCTGCGAGCACCACCACCACTTCACCCCGTTGGCTTCTGCGAGCACCAACAGCACTGCGCCCCGTTTGCTTTGGCAATCCCCCAACAGCACCGCGCCCCGTCGGCTTCTGCGAGCACCAACAGCACTGCGCCCCGTTGGCTTCGGAGAGCTGCAACAGCACCGCGCCCCGTCGGCTTCTGCGAGCACCAACACCACTTCGCCCCGTTGGCTTCTGCGAGCACCAACAGCACTGCGCCCCGTTCGCTTTGGCGATCCCAACAGTACCGCGCCCCGTCGGCTTCTGCGAGCACCAACAGCACTGCGCCCCTTTGGCTTCGGAGAGCTGCAACAGCACCGCGCCCCGTTGGCTTCTGCGAGCACCAATACCACTTCGCCCCGTTGGCTTCTGCGAGCACCAACAGCACTGCGCCCCGTTGGCTTTGGCGATCACCCAACAGCAACGCGCCCCGTCGGCTTCTGCGAGCACCAACAGCACTGCGCCCCGTTGGCTTCGGAGAGCTGCAACCGCACCGCGCCCCGTCGGCTTCTGCGAGCACCAACAGCACCACGCCCCGTTGGCTTCGGAGAGCTGCAACAGCACCGCGCCTCGTCGGCTTCTGCGAGCACCAACAGCACCGCGCCCCGTTGGCTTCGGAGAGCTGCAACAGCACCACGCCCCGTCGGCTTCTGCGAGCACCAACAGCACTGCGCCCCGTTGGCTTCTGCGAGCACCAACAGCACTGCGCCCCGTTGGCTTTGGCGATCCCCCAACAGCAACACGCCCCGTCGGCTTCTGCGAGCACCAACAGCACCGCGCCCCGTCGGCTTCTGCGAGCACCAACAGCACTGCGCACCATTGGCTTTTGCGATCCCACCAAAAGCGCCGTGCCCATCGGCTTCGTCAAGTTGCAACAGTGCCACACCCCGTCGGCTTTGGCGAGCCACAACAGCACCGCGCTCCGTCTGCTTTGGAGAGCCGCAACAGTACAGTGCACCGTCTGCTTTGGAGGGCCGCAACAGTACCGTGCCCACGTAACTCCCACAGGACCGTTGCCCCATCAGCATTGGGGTATGTGGACAGTACCGATCAGCATCTGCCTACTCTGACGTCTCAATGCCCAGCACTACCTACCGCTTTACAGAATTGGCAGCAGCAGGCTCTAGAAATCAGCTGATCACCAGGAGGAATCTTTCGGAGGAAACATTTGGACAATACCTTGTCCCAGGCACTTTGCAATATGGTGCAAAGAAACAAGTTACTATAGGCCGTTATAAATACATGCACCCCTCCCCCTCACGCTTGGACTTCTTCATGGTGTAAGTGGACAAGTCGTCACCAGATGGATGGTTCTATCAAGCTACGACATTCACCTTGACATCGGCCCTCGTCTTGTCTGTAACCTCCATGACAAATTCACAGCGCTTTCCATTGGGCGGATTCATGAGGTGATTGAGGATATAGAGGTCTACAGTAGCCCCGAGATTATCAATATTGGAGACAAAAATATATTCTTTTCCTTCATCTATGAGGGTGTCCAAAAGTCCTGAATTGTAAAAGCTGGCGTAGATGTCCCCGTGTCCAGGAGGGTACCAGGCTTCAGCATTCTCCACAGAATAGGACAGGTCCTTGGCTATCGGTAAGAGAGATTCCTTATTCACACGCGGATATCTGTAAGAGAAAGCAGATACTTAGGAAATGATCCCGTCTGAGATACTTGGCATTGTGGGGAAGGGTAGCGGATCAGAAAGGGTGCAACGCCCTAGCCAAAGTCTTATCCAAAGTCTGAAGCCACTTCCATCGGCACCATAGACACGGAGTGAAGCAGCGGGGAGCATGTGTGACCACCAATCTCCTGTGGTCGTAGAGTGAGAAGAAAAGGGATATAAAAAAAAAAAAAAAAAAGATGAAGGTATAACTTATGTATTATGTAATTATAAATCAAGGGTTATGTATCAGATGCATATTAATGCCCCCTTCTATAAGGTCAGAGGCACCGGAGATATTGAGTGCTCGCTCATTAGAGGGGCAAAACTAATGTAATGAGAACCGATAATTAGAACACTCCGCACCTCTATCATCTCCTGATCGAAAAGTTGGAGCTTAAAATATGGAATGTCATTAAAAACCAAAGTTATATAAAAATATTTCATTTCACGACACATTGACATATTTGCTGATTTGCAGAAGGAAATCCCCTTGAAAAATCAGTCTCATCGCGGAGGCACAAGAAACAGGAAAAATTAATATTTCATGGGCTGTACGCAAACTGACAGAAGACCTGAGATCAGCTTCACCGCGATCGGAACCAGATTTTTCTTCTCCAGCAGACATTCCTTGGTGGTTAGCGCAGCGTAAAGCGAGATACTCGCTCCCGGGATCTGTTCCTAATTTCCTCTTTTAAGGTTTCTCGGAAAATATTCAGGACACCGGTCAGTGCGCAGTATACCGTATTCTCCAAGGCCCCCAGAGCTGGAAGCAGCACAACATGCAGGCCCCTGGACCTCCAGGTGGACATGGTGGGAGAAGGTCATAGGAAGGATGTGTCTGCTGCAGACATATGGGAACCCGCCCCATAAAGGAATGAAAGCTTCATCTTGATTACTAGAGTTCCCAATTTACAGTTTATTGCTTGATCTACTTTATTTTTAGGGTATGTGAGAAAATCATTTAAATCATACAATTATTTGTGCTTCGGGGAACATTAATAGTCACCGACCACCTACAACGTTTACTCACTGCAGCATAAAAATTTACAAGGGCAATAAACCTGGAATTATCAGCATAAGCTGGCATGAGTATGTACACCATTTACGTGTATTCTGGATTTTTCACCTGTTTTCCTCCTTATACGACTGTTCTTTTTCAGGTGTCCTTGAATTAGTGGGTGGACAGGAGTCGCTAGGTTTCCCATTTACAGTACACAGGCATGGGGGATTCCTGCTGTTCTGTCTCTATATGAATCAGCAGCAGCATGGAGAACACTACGGAGAAGTGTTTGATCTGGGATGAGAAACACTTACTAGAAAGCAGCACCCTCTGTGTGTGTCTCTCTGCCTCTCTCTGCTCCTCCCTCTCCATAGACTTCAATAAGCAGCTGTAACTGATTCCACGACAGATGCATTAGGCTTTGACCAAGATGAAATTATAGCTGTTTTTCAGTTTGGAGAGAAGAAGCCGAATTCTCTGCTAAGATATATTGCAGTTTATTAAAAGTTCTCGTCCTATTGATTTATGTAAAATTTGTTGAAATGACTGACCATGGAGAGTGTACCTCCAGTGGCATAGCTACACCTTTAAAAGGAAAAACTCAAGTTTTAGAATTCAAAAGAGATGATCTACACTTTTTATTAGCTATAAATACTTGTACATTCCTCAAGTTGGAGGAGAACAAGACAACTTTAATTACTGCATCCCTTTACTTCCTCCCTGCTGATTTCTGCTGCTGGAGCACATAGAGATATAGCCAACAGATCTTGACTACATCTTACGCACACAGGTCATTACTAGCCGATTACGAGTCTCTACGTGAACTTGCTGGTTTATATAAACATCTGATAGCACGGTTTCAACCAATCTCTCTCCGCAGTGCTAGTGGGGCATGAACAGAAGAGCGAACTGACACTAATGAGGTAGAAGAATGGCAAGTATCATGCCAATTTAAAGATTTACGGACGACGTGATCGTGGCCGGACTGCAGCTCCGCTGTAGACTTTGTGTTAATGAAGAAAGGGGTCAGCGGCACAAAATATATAGCTCTGAAAATGGTGACCACAAAGCAGGATCTGAGGGCACTGTCAAGTTTTTATTTCTCATCGGAGGTATGTGTTACGCTCTTGACGATTTTCTTCTTGATTCCGGAAAACATTTATTATCCTAACTACAAATGCCAGAAAGGACTGAAAACACCTGCCTGTGATCATCAGGCCTAGATTTTATGCTGCCTTTATAAGCAGATCCCGGGTGTATAAAAGCAGTTTAATGAGACAGAAACCAGGATGTTTCAGGTGTTTCCAGACAATTGCAGTAAACAGCTCAGCTTTACAGACGGTATTTTAATTACTTATGCCAAGGAATGTTATCGTGGAGAATTTTTAACTATGTACAGTCGTTTTCTTTTTTTAAATTTTATTTGCAACCTCACTGAATAAATCTTTCCCGAAGAAAACATTAAATCCGTCATCTAAAGCATCAGCACCGCTATACCGCACCTGCTCTGGTTGAAAGTGTAGATCTTCACCCGGCAGTGGCTATACTTCTGCAGGATTTTCTTGGTGTCTTCATCAGTATTGAAGGAATTCATCAACACAAGAGGAACGTCGGTGTTGTACGTTTTGTTCAAGTGCTAAAATGGCAACCAATAGGTACAAAAACATTCTGTATCAAGACACCAATAAACCATCAAAAACACAATAAATAACCTGAAAATACAGAGGCCCAGTAACAATAACCCTGAAGGAGATTACATCTACAATACCAAGACAGGTTATTACACTTGGGGTTAATTAGTTTGGAGAATCGAAGGCTTAGGGGTGATCTTATTACAATGTATAAATATATGCGGGGACAATACAAAGACCTTTCTAATGATCTTTTTACTCTTAGACCTGTGACGGGGACAAGGGGGCATCCTCTACGTCTGGAGGAAAGAAGGTTTAAGCATACTCACAGACGCGGATTCTTTACTGTAAGAGCAGTGAGACTATGGAACTCTCTGCCATATGATGTTGTAATGAGTGATTCCCTACTAAAATTTAAGAAGGGACTGGATGCCTTTCTTGAAAAGTATAATATTACAGGGTATATACACTAATTTCCTTAATATTGCGTTGATCCAGGGAGCTAGTCTGATTGCCGTATGTGGAGTCGGGAAGGAGTTTTTTCCCCCAATGTGAAGCTTACCGTTTGCCACAGGGGGTTTTTGCCTTCCTCTGGATCAACATGTTAGGGGGCAGGTTAGGATAGGATATGGGTTGAACTAGATCAGGGGTGGGGAATCTTTTTTCTGCCAAGTGCCATTTGGACATTTATACCATCCTTCGGGGGCCGTACAAACGCCGCCCACAAAGTACATCCTGACTCTGGCACTGGTTTCATGACTTACTCTTTCATTGCATGCCCTTCAATGTTCAGCAGTGAACACTGCGTGTGTGTGCGCTAACAGAGCAAGAAGAAATTAATGAAATTGTGTCAATCAAAATACAGCTCCCTGTCAAAGAATGCAGTCCCTGAGAATCTGCTCGGGGGCCTGATAAAAGGTCATCGAGGGCCGTAAATGGCCCTGGGGCCTGAGGTTCCACACCCCTGAACTAGATGGACTTAAAGTCTTCCTTCAACCTTAATAACTATGTTACTATCTTCTCCCCGTGTTTGCGTGGGTTTCCTCCCGCCGACCAAAGACATATTGAGAGGGAACTTGGATTGTGCTCCTCAATGGGGACAGTGATGGTTAAGTTTATGAAGCGCTGCGGAATATGATGGCGCTACATCTCCACCACCCTGTTTGATGCTGCATTTCCCAAAACTGAATATTCCTACTTGGCCTCAAATATATACATTATTCCTTCATGACTCCTTTCACCTCGGAAATATGCCAAATGGTTTCCAATGAAGGGGGGGTCATTAGTTCCAAGATGGCACTTGCCCTCGGAGGCCCACCAAACCCATGATGTATGTACATAGCTCACCTCTATTTGTTTCACAGTGAGATCGAGGAAGGTGTTCTCATTACGAACTCCTATCAGACTTTTCGGGCCTTTACATCCCATGCTGGTTCCCAAACCTCCATTGAGCTTGACGACGACCAGCTTGTTGAGGACAGACGAGATGTTATCCGGCAGACCTTTAGACTTTATCTTCTCGTACGGCTGAATCTGGAATAGAAAAAGCACTTTACAGACAACTACTTACACTTCATAGAAACACTTATCGCCATTTGCACACGGATTAAAAGGCTTCTCAGGTTTCGGAAAAATACTCTCCCCAGGCTGTAGTTTATTTAACCCCTTAGTGACGGAGCCAATTTTTAAAATTCTGACCAATGTCACTTTATGTGGTGATAACTCTGGAACGCTTCAACAAATCCCATTGATTTTGAGATTGTTTTTTCGTGGCACATTATAATTTATGATAAAGGGAAATTTAGGGTGATATGTTTTGTGTTTATACATAAAAAATATCAGAAACTTGACAAAAATGTAAAAAAATTGCAATTTTCAAACTTTGAATGATTATCCTGTTAATCCAGATAGTCATACCACACAAAAACATTAATAAATAACATTTCCCACATGCCTGCTTTACATCAGTACCATTTTTAAAACACTAATTTATTTTGTTAGCCTTTTAGGAGGTTTAAAAATGTAGCAGCAATTTTTCATTTTTTCAAGGAAAGTTACAAAATGTATTTTTTTGAGGGACCTATCCAGGTTTGAAGCGACTTTGGGGGTGCTATATATTGGAAAACTCCCCAAAAAGTGATACCATTTTAAAAACAGCCCCCCCTGACATATTAAAAACTTCTGTCAGATAATTTATTAACCCTTCAGGTGATTTTCAGGAATTAGTGCAACGGGGTATAGCAGGAATGAAAAAATGTTTACCACCTAAATGTCGGTAACTTCTGAACTGGCCGCTATAGCCGGGAGACTCTAAGGCCGCTATTTGGCCATGAACTGCTATGGCAAACATCAGGACCACACAATCATGATCTCGGTGTGTCAATTAGATTAAAGTGGAAGCCCCCACAATCTTTTAACCATTTTTCCGATGTAGTCACTTGACAGCAGCAACTAAGGGGTTAAACAGATATGGATGGTGCCAACACTGATCGCTTGTGATACAGCAAGTTGTCAGCTATAGTGGACAGTCGACAGCTGCTGGATTGTCACCTTATATCTCAGGTCACTAAAAAAGACGTATTGGCTGTCGTTAAATTTAAACAAAAAAAAACCTGAACTTTACCCACCCTCCACCGGTCCAGCGCTGAGTATCCACCTCTGCTCAGTGTCTGTTATTGTTTGTGGTCTTGATATTAAGTCGGCAGTCACTAGGAGCAGCGGCTCTGCTAGAGTCAGCGGCACGAGCCGCTGTGTTCACTGTTCTGCTGCAGCGCTGTCAATGTTAGTATGAATCCAAGCACTGGACCCGTGGAGGGTGTGTAAAGGACAGGTTTTTTTGGTATTTACAAGCTAGCCAGGGGCTTTCAGAAACCAGATCACTCATGAAGATCAATTACTTAAATGGGCGCCCAGGGCCACAAAAGAATAAGCAACTCAAGTTTATTTTGATGCTGATTTATAGGTGGCGTTCAGAAAAAAAAAATGTTTGTGACACTAAAGCTTTAGGGATGGTAACTTTTCTTGGTCTCTGAATCACAACATAAGAAGCAGATGTCACATGAGCCTGGACAATCAGATGACGAGCGCAGACCCACCCGTCACTGTGCACATCACCTGCTGTACCATGTAATCCATATTCTGACATGTATCGATTGGTGGCTTTGCCCGACTTGTGTCCTGGGTATTCAACGTTCCCAGAGATGTGGAATATCCACAAACGGGTGAAATTGGCGGTAGGGGGTCACATGCTATACTATAGTGAGCTGCTCCATGCAGGAATCGCACTGGTGATCAATAGTCAATAGAAAGATTAAAATAAATAAGATAATGAATAACTGAGGAGTCTATGCAAGGACAACAATTCTAGAAGACACAAGGACAGCTACACTAGTCTTTTGGGCAAGACTTAGCACCCCAAATCTATTTTAACTGGACCCCTGTGAGCAAGACTTAGAAGTGGGGGATGTACAGGCGCTTGGAGCGTCACTTCAGCCATATACAGGTAGCTGTCGGTATATCACCCAATCCCATATGCACGCGGCACAAGTGTAACGTGTGCGGACGGGAAAGTAAGAGGCAGCAGTTTATTTACGGAGCCAAAAGGATTGAGCACTGAAACTCAACATGCCCAATCCTCATCTCACCTGACTGCATCTGTCAGGAAGATAATTAAAAAGCCCCCCGTAGATGGCAGATTTCCAGTAAAGTGCGTGGGCCGCAGGGGTGCCACCGTCCAGTGATGCTCTGTACACGGTGTGCCCGTCTATTGCACAGGAGCAGTACCAGGACTCTCCCCTTACATTACAGGAATTCTGCCTTCACAACCTGCAAACGTCTCGCCCTCTGGTAGAAAATTTATGACAAACACACACACAGAGTCAGAACGATGAGTCAGCACAAAAATTAGAAAAGGAAGTAAAGAAAAAGTCATTTTAACTGTAGGACAAGGAGTAACTTCCAAAACCAGATCTCTCTCATTCCATTACTCAAAGGACCCGGAAAAAACACAGCATCAACCTCATTACTGTCCCCTTCCATAAATCACCGATGCCAGGTTTCCGCTGGATTTACCAGAGAATGATGACTAAAGTCTGGAGAACTATTTCATAATTCTAAAGATTCCTAACTAATTAATGGGCAGCAAAGCTGCGTAATGTCTACAAGAAGTTCCTCACCCCATCTACAACATGTAAAACGTCCTGTCCAGCCGTTTTTGGACAGAACAGGGCCGCTCCCAAAGTAACATGGCCAGCGACCAGCTACATGACACCTTGGACAACCTCAAAGTTGTCAGACTTTTCCCGTAATCTGTAGATGTGACTTCATACAGATGTTTTTTCCCTTAGCAGAAATCAGAGGAGATGCCCTCAAGGTCTGACCCCCAACATGTGGCTCTGGCTTTTCTAATCTCCAAAAGCGAGATGTGGTATTACATGGCACCTATTCAAGGTCATTCATGGCCGATGGGGCATTCTTCACATTGGTCCTTTCTGACTCACAGAAGTCATCCTAAGGCCCTGTTCATACTTTGCGCTGTCTGAAAGGGAACTTGGACAGGATTCAGATGGACCAACGATGGGGAAGTTTGTATTCTTATTTCTGACCCTGTCCATTAGCTCAGATGGGCACAAACAGGGTGCCAGGTTTCTCTGCCCATCTGAACTAGAAGAAAAGGTCAGGAGAAAAAAAATACAGTTCAACTGTCATTACAGTCTATGGCCCTGTGGGTGGTTTGTCTCAGTCCTGTTTTTAGAGACTTAGGGCCCTATCACACGTAGCGACTCACCAGCGATTCTGACAACGATATGAACTTGTCAGGATTGCTGGTGAGTCGCTACATGATCGCGCGTCGCAGTGTACCTTAGATACCAGCGTGCTGGTGCAGGAAGCTCCTATCCAAGGTAAACAGCAGGTTTCTAAGCGCCGCTCAGCGCTTAGAAACCCACTGTTTACCTTGGTTACCAGCTCCCTGCACCAGCACGCTGGTATGTAAGGTACACTGCGGGTTTCTAAGCGCAAAGCAGCGCTTAGAAACCCGCTGTATACCTTGGATACGAGCTGGGAGCTCACTGATCGCTGGTCTCCCGCCTGCCACACGCAGCGATGCGTGCTGACCAGCGGGAGACCAACGATCAGAAAAAGTCCAGGGCTTTTGAGCATGATCAGCGATACCCGGAAGGGGGGGGGTCGGTCGCTTGATACCCGTCACACACAGCGAGATCGCTAATGAGATCGCTGTTGCGTCACAAAACTTGTGACTCAGCAGCGATCTCGCAGTGTGTGATGGGAGCTATACACATGGAACCCCCAAAACAAAGTGCAGAAAACAGTGTGACAAGGCCTATATGGGCTCAAGTACTTGGATAGGGCATTATAGAAGAGTGTTATACAGGTAATTTTCAAACAATTCTGGGTGCAACTGGCCCACATCCGAAGGGCCAGGGACCGACACTATCTGGGGCCATGAAGTCAACAGCCCATCCTGAAGCAGATCACGTCCCGCTGGAGATTAACGTGCTCTTTGTCTTTCACAACCTTTTAGACTAGTGGTCCCCAATCTTTTGTAGGTTGTGAGACTCTTACAAATAGTAGGATTTTGTTGATCCTCAACGAATACTAAAGGGAGCAATCTTATTAAATATATGATCTAGGGATACGGCTTTTACTCTAGTACAGTTTTGATGGTCTAGATTCTAGAAACTTGGCAGTTTAGAGCTGCCTGGGAGAAACCTGCAATGGGCCCATGAGCGATATGTGGCTCCTGAGCCAAGGGCCGGGTTGGGGGCCCACTGTAGGTGACCTCACAATGACATGACCAGTGCTTGTAATAACAGAAGTCTCAATATTAATTAAAGAAATATCCAAATTCTACACAGAGGACTACTCCACCATTTCCTAGGGTGGGCCCAATATACACCAGTTTTATAAAGCAATGTGTTGTCAAAAAGACACTGTGGATACATGTGGGGCCAATGTGCGCAGACTGCTACCACTTTCCTTGTTTTCCCCCATCAAGCAGGGCCTTAAATCAGATTTACACATGGATGCTAACAGTTTCCATATGGATTAGTAAACGGAATCTGCAAACTTTCTTTAGACAAAAATAAAAAAATAATAATGCAAAATTGTACTTGTATCTAGTAATAAAAAACCCTGAAGTACAAGAACAGAAGGATTTAATTTCTTGATTCAATACCAAACATTTTACAAAATTATATCCAGTGACTTCTGTATAATAAATTGTATGGCCGTACAGGCTGAAACAGCAATTTGTACACTGGGTGCAGAATTATTAGGCAAATGAGTATTTTGATCACATCATCCTTTTTATACATGTTGTCCTACACCAAGCTGTATAGGCTTGAAAGCCAACTGCCAATTATGTAAATCAGGTGATTTGCATCTCTGTAATGAGGAGGGGTGTGGTCTAATGACATCAACACCCTATATAAGGTGTGCTTAATTATTAGGCAACTTCTTTTCCTTTGGCAAAATGGGTCTGAAGAAAGATTTGACGGACTCTGAAAAGTCAAAAATTGTGAGATGTCTTGCAGAGGGATGCAGCAGTCTTGAACTTGCCAAACTTTTGAAGCGTGATCACTGAACAATCAAGCGTTTCATGGCAAATATCCAACAGGGTCACAAGAAGCGTGTTGATAAAAAAGGCGCAAAAAAAAATGCTCATGAATTGAGGAAAATCAAGCGTCAAGATGCCATTTGCCACCAGTTTTGCCATATTTCAGAGCTGCAACGTTACTGGAGTATCAAAAAGCTCAAGGTGTGCCATACTCCGGGACATGGCCAAGGTAAGGAAGGCTGGAAAACGACCACCTTTGAACAAGAAACATAAGATAAAACGTCAAGACTGGGCCAAGAAATATCTTAAGACTGATTTTTCTAAGGTTTTATGGACTGATGAAATGAGAGTGACTCTTGATTGGCCAGATCGATGGGCCCGAGGCTGGATAAGTAAAGGGCAGAGAGCTCCACTCCGACTCAGACGCCAGCAATGTGGAGGTGAGGTACTGGTATGGGCTGGTATCATCAAAGATGAACTTGTGGGACCTTTTCGGGTTGAGGATGGAGTGATGCTCAACTCTCAGACCTACTGCCAGTTTCTGGAAGACACCTTCTTCAAGCAGTGGTACAGGAAGTAGTCTGTATCGTTCAAGAAAAACATGATTTTCATGCAGGACAATGCTCCATCACATGCATCCAAATACTCCACAGCGTGGCTGGCCAGTAAAGGTCTAAAAGAAGAAAAAATAATGACATGGCCCCTTGTTCACCTGATCTGAACCCCATAGAGAACACCTGTGGTCCCTCATAAAATATGAGATCTACAGGGAGGGAAAACAGTACACCTCTCGGAACAGTGTCTGGGAGGCTGTTGTGGCTGCTGCACGCAATGGTGATCGGAAACAGATCAAGCAACTGACAGAATCTATGGATGGAAGGAAGGGGAGTGTCATCGTAAAGAAAGGTGGCTATATTTGTCACTGATTTTTTGTGTTTTGTTTTTAAATGTCTGAAATGTTTATTTCTAAATTTTGTGTTGCTCTAGTGGTTTACCTGGTGAAAATAAACAAGTGAGATGGGTATATTTTTGGTTTATATTAAGTTGCCTAATAATTCTGCACTGTAATAGTTACCTGCACAAACAGATAACCTCCTAAGATAGCCAAATCTAAAAAAAAAAACCACTCCAACTTCCAAAAATATTAACCTTTGATATGAGTCTTTTGGGGTTGATTGAGAACATAGTTATTCAATAATAAAAAGAATCCTCTCAAATACAGCTTGCCTAATAATTCTGCACGCAGTGTACTTAGCCAGGTCATGAGGTTAGACTGCAACTATTTTACACATAACTTTATAGGTGCAAAATAATAGGTGTAAGCAAGTAATGGGCAACCAACAGAATCAAAGTCATGACACACACGCTGCTAATTGGGTGCAATTAACTCATCTAATTAATAGCGGTGTAAAGTTCAATTAGTGAAGTCATTCATTCCGTGAAGAAACAGGTGTCAAATATGGCTTTATTTAGCCCGTATTCCAGCGAGTAATATGGGTCTTTCCAGACATTGTACCGAAAAAGAAAGAACGTTGATCAAATAGGAGAAAACAAAAGATGTGCAGAAAATTGGCTTCTAAGCTAAAAAGATTCCAAATGCTTTAAAGTGGCAAATAAAACCCAAAACGAGGTAGGAAAAGAAATACAATCAGCCACATAAATCCTAGAATCATAATGACGACAAAGAAGAATCCAATGTTCAGCTCCAGGGAGATCAAAGACCTTCAGCTACCTGCGAGTCCTGCAAACATCAGGAGACACGTACACGAAGCCAAACTCTTTAAAAGAAAACTTCGTAACGTACCACTGCTGAAAACAAGAAGTGTGGAAAAGGTAACAGGTTGCCAAAGAACACATCAATGGCCTCAAGAGAAATGGCGCAACATTCTATGGACAGATGAGTGCAAGGCTGTTCTTATTGGGTCTAAAGGATGCAGACAGTTTGTGAGACGACTCAAACACTGAATTCAAGTCACAGTACACTGTGAAGACTAAACCATGGGGGTACACGAAGAATGGTTTGGAGAGGATTCTCATACTATGGAGTCGGGCCCATTTATCGCATACCAGGCATCATGGTGAATGTATCAAAATACTGGAAGAAGAAATGCCCATTAAATGGATGTTACATCAGGACAACGGCCTCAACACGCACCAGCAAACGGGCAAAGTCCTGGTTCCAGACCAACAAGTCTGATGTTATGAAGTGGCCACCAGCAAACGGGCAAAGTCCTGGTTCCAGACCAACAAGTCTGATGTTATGAAGTGGCCACCAGCAAACGGGCAAAGTCCTGGTTCCAGACCAACAAGTCTGATGTTATGAAGTGGCCACCAGCAAACGGGCAAAGTCCTGGTTCCAGACCAACAAGTCTGATGTTATGAAGTGGCCGCCCCATCCCCAGACCTCAATCCGATTGAGAATTTGTGGATTAACATCAGAAATGCTGGTTTTTGCTACAAAACCTAAGAATGCAAAAGAACAGTGGAATGTATTGCCGTCAGCCTGGGCTGGAATATCTGCCTGCTTGTGTCAGAGGTGAGGTGACGGCATGGCACACAGACGTAAAGCACTTATTATCAGGAATATAGGTTAGGTACACAACTAAATATTAGTTCAGTGATTAACAGAAAAGTGAGGTCTGGAAAGAATTTCCAGTTTATAGTGTAAATATCCGAGTCTGTAAGTGGATATGCAGACAAGGCTATTTTTTGAGCAGGCTATTATTCCTTATTCTTCATTTTCAGTTTAAAAATTGATATTTTGTTCATGTTTTCATTTGGAATTGAATGTGCAGATTCCAGAGCCTCTATGTACACGGGAATACATCATTAGGAGGATTGAGCTGATTCTCAGTTGCTTTAAACACACTGCTATGGCACATCGCTGTATATGCTCCTACAAACCCCCGCGTCCAAGCAATGCAAATTCCCATATACATATTATATACACACACACACACTATATACACAAAAATATGGGCAAGGGAATACAAGCACAGGAGCCTGAGCAATACTGACTGTCATTTCAGCCTGTACAGACACTGGAGCCGCAAATCTTCAAAGAAAGTCTATTTGTCTGCGGACAGGATGAGAAATCACAGTACTGGGATTTTCTGTATAGTCTGTCCGCTCACAAAACAAATTAGATCTGGGGAAAACAAAATTAGGTCGATTTAACATCGTTTGGAAGTGGTAGAAGCAATTTACCTTCTATCAATTACTTGCTGGAAGTGAATAAGAGCGGAGCAGAAAATAAAAAAATAAAAAAAATTACAACACACCAAAAGTCAGAAATATAAAGCGAGACCACCACTCCGATGCTCCCCACCCCACGAGATTGCCCATCAATCTACTACTGGATTATTTGCCTATATGCCTGTTGGATCCGTGGCCCTCTTTCCTGCTATTCCTCCTATTTGGTGATGATGGAGGTAGATCATCTTCGTCCGCTCTATTTTTCCCTTTTATGCCCCAATAATTTGGTGCATTTGTTCATTCCTATTACCCGGAATATGACTAACAAAACGCAAATTTTTCTCCATAAGTACCGGTAACTAAGTGCACAAAACAACACGGAACCAGAAGACTGAGAAGATAACGTGATGGCACCAAACTGGTTTTACAGCAAGGTCTCCTCTTGTAGATCCAATCACTACCCTTTCAAATGAACGTGTATAGATCTCTGTATGGCCATACAAGAACGCAAAATTTTTCGTAATCTCACATTAGAATAATCCACATATATCCCCCATCAGCATGCACAGACGCCATTGTAACGGTAAGTGGCCAAAGCCCCGATTTATCCGCACACCGTATGTTACACAACGAATACAACATTTACAAGTTTGGAAATCACTTCTGGCCGCTCACGTAACAACGTATTGGATCCTGGTGATGCAGACTCAGCTCGTTATCTATCATTTTAATATTGACCCACTTACAAAACAGCTCTAAAACAATAATTAACGTGTTAAACCTTGACCGTCGTTTACATAGAAGAGCCATGAAAACCACATTATTTAAACTCCAGACGGGTGACTTGTTGCAGCAGGTTTTACGCTAACAGTTTGGAAATCTTATGTGATGTAATAATTACACAGACTATTTCGTGACAAGTAATAATGAAAATGCAATATTTATAGCAACCACTGAAGAAAAAAAAAAAAAAAAAAAAAAAAGAGATCATTGACAATTTATGGTTACAGGCTATAAAATTCTATGTCCCGCACACTGATAAAATTGCTTTTTCCAGAGGTAATTTTTATGTATACTAATACATATGCCGAGACTAATAAAAGTATGAAAAAGCTGGACCAAAAGGAAAAAAATATAAATTAACACCACACATTTAATGCTCACACTTCTTTATCAATTGTAAAATCAGTCTGGGATTATATGCACGTGACATGTCCCCATAGATGACCTCCAGAGACATTATGTGTGGGTTACACCTCGGCAGAGATTTAGGGTGTCCACAGAGATCCCTCTATGGGCGAGTGACCCGTAAAGATCACCTCTTGGCACAGTACCAGGACACTGTTTTTAGAGGACCAACATTCGCATTATAGGTCCCGAGATGTGCGGTATATGCCTCAAGACAGCACGGAACAAATCTGAAAAACTTCATTTTTTTTTTTTTTCAAAGGTAGTGCACGTTCCGACGACGGAAGCAGCAGCTCTGAGATTGTTGTATAAATAGTATTGTAACACAGAAAACACTTGTCTGCAAATATTCCAAAAACCATAAAGAATAGGAAAATAAAAAAGAAATCCAAAATATACATAAACTGAACCATCTACAAAAACTTGAAAAAACGTATAGGATTATTCTGATCTACAACTTTCGGCTACAGTCCAAAACACTAAATGTTTACCTCCACCATTCTCATCCAGTGACTGCGCCGCTCCGGCTGCACCCGATCCGCATGGTGTTTTCTAAGAAACAATGGTGACATATTTCACCGCAATGTCTGCCTAGCCCCATCAAGTCATAAGTGCCTCTCCCTTACATAGTTTATTATAAAAAGTTGACACTTCCCCTTGTCTTCCAGTAAAAGTAAATCTATAAAAAAGTAATCTGACCAGTCTGATCTCTTCATAGAAACAGACGTTCCTCCAATACACACCTGTCAAATCTATACCTTCACAAATGTCATTTGTGTCGCCTCAGAGGACCCATCCTCATACCTTAGGCCTCTTTCACACTTCAGTTTTTTGCATCAGTTCAAATCCGCCAAAAAGTCAGAGGAAATACTGCTGGCCGGGAAAGAGAGAGAGAGAAAGAGAGAGAGAGAAAGAGAGAGAGAGAAAGAGAGAGAGAGAAAGAGAGAGAGAGAAAGAGAGAGAGAGA
>NW_027361869.1:9752500-9962215 GCF_039654945.1 Dendrobates tinctorius | reverse complement strand
AAAGAGAGAGAGAGAGAGAGAAAGAGAAGAGAGAGAGAGAGAGAGAGAAAGAGAGAGAGAAAGAGAGAGAGAGAGAGAGAGAGAAAGAGAGAAAGAGAGAGAGAGAGAGAGAGAGAGAGAAAGAGAGAGAGAGAGAGAAAGAGAATTTTTTTTTTTTGTCTGGCACCCAGAAAGAATTTCGGGTTAAATGAGTGTCTGGAGGATCCGCCAGAACAAAAAACGTTACAAGCTCCGTTTTGAAATCTTTGAGGATGGTGACGGACAGCAACTTTTGGCGGATCCTCAAAAAAAAACGGATGCAACGGACGGCAATCCGTCACAATCCGCCATTAATGAAAGTCAATGGAGAAAAAAAAAACGGATCCTCAAAAGAAAATTGAGGATCCGTTTTTTTTTTTCAAAACCTGGCGGATTGTGACTGATTGTAAAAAACTGAAGTGTGAAAGAGGCCTTAAATGAACGGAGAGCAGCACGTCAATGAACGAATCTAACAAACAGAGCCATCCTAGTGGTGGGACCTGCATCTATCAGGCCATTTTGGGTGGATATGTAATACAGGTCTAAGGTGAGAACTAGTGATGTGCGCAAATGTTTGCATCGGTTGCTCGGGTACGCACCGAGTATCACAGGTGCTCGAGCAACATGTTTGAGTCCCCGCCCTGCATGCGTTGTGGATGTTAGACAGCCAAAAAAATATGCGGAATTGCCTGCCATACACTGGCAATTCCAAATTTTTTTTGGCTGTCTAAAAGCAGCAACACATGGAGGCGCAGGCACTCGAGCATACTCGGTGCGCACCCGAGCACCAGATGCAAACTCAAGTAGCGGGCACACTCGATCATCACTAGTGAGAAGACAAATTGAATATTAGTGCATCACTCGGGGTTCCCTAAAGAGGGGTTGTCTCTTCAAAGACCTCAGCTTCTGGAAGGCAACTTTGGCAGTAATCAGATGATCTTCCTAGGTTCTACTTCTGGGACCCAGCAACCAACTGATGTTCCAGGATGAAATTGCAGCCAGTCCCTGTATATTCCCTGCTGCAGAAAATGTCTATTATATGGGCGGCCATTCATAAGTCATGCAGAGCAACGCTCCATTCCCAAGAAGTGGTTCCCAAGCGGGGTGCCACCCTCCATGATGCTCATGTGCTGTAACAGTGCATATGGACAAGGTTGGGAGGACACTATTTTTATGCAACTCTTGGATATAAACTTTTTTTTTTTTTTATATAGTCACACAGCCAGTGAACATTCCCACATTTTTTCAAGCTACACCCAAAAACTTAAATGTGTTTTATTAGGATTTTCAGAGAAATATCACAATCAGTAGCAAGTATTTGTGGTGTAACAGAAATGATAGAAAGTTTTGTACATTTTTTATAAATATAAAACTAAAAGTGTGACATGCATATGCATTCAGCTCCCTGTAGTATGATACCCTTAAACAAAATCCTGAGTTATCAATTTCCTTGCGGTTTCGAGGACGATGAAACGCGCGTCGGGGCTTCAGCGTGTCCCGTGGACATCTCTGCACTTATTTAGGATCATGGCACAAGGTATTTTATATCATTCATTCTAGTTGGGCTAGTGTTACTACTTCATCTCTTGCAGCACTTGATATGTAGTTACTATTTGAGCTTAAATGTGTAGACCTTTTGGCCGCCCCGGCAGAAATGCTATACACAGGCATATATGATTTCAACTGAGTATATTTAGATTGCCTGTACTCTTGTAGTATTATACAGTACTGGGTATTGTATGAGTAGGATTATATTAATGCTCCATGGGGGATCATAGCCGATACATACCTAGGATATAATTTTTGGGTCCAATTTTTCATGTCTAGAGCATGTTTAGATAACACTGTTTACCATAATCTGCTGCATCAACTGATTTTGGCATTTTTGTCTGATACTTTGGACTTAGTCCCTATAAACTCAATGCTACTTTTCATTATACCAAGAATTTGAACGTTTGCCATTGATTATCTGTGTAGAGTATAGTCCCGGGATGCTTTTTCTGTCTGGCATGATACTTGTCATCTATATGCCATTTATCTTTTAGTTGCTATACTTCATCTACCTCACCTTTTTACACTATGTATGTCATTATTATATGTGCAATAAAATTTATATTATTGTATTAAAAACCTCTCTATTATGGTGATTCTCTCCTTACTCATTGGAGTACTGACTAATTATAGCCTTACGTTTTAGGCTTAAGATTGAGATACGAACCTTTTTGCCTTTTTTCTTCTTTGGTTGTAGCTTTAGGCCTGAGAGGTATATCCGTTTGGCCACGGAATTAGTTTTAGGTTGATAGTTCAGGGATGAAGTTGTGGATAAGAGTAAAGCCAAGGAGCTCACCAGACATGTCAGGGAAAGTTTTGGAGAAGAGTAAAGGCAAGGAACACACCAGACAGGTCAGGGATAACATTGCGGAAAAAAGAGTAAAGCAGGGTTATGTTATAAAAAAAAAAAAAAAATAGCCCCAATATCCAGTAGATTTGGCTGGAATCAGGGGCTGATTATACGTTACCCATTAAAAAGGGAAGTTAAAAAAAAAAAAAGACAATAATGCGAATCAAAAGAAAAAGGAAAATATTCTTTTGAGAAGGACAATTTAATTCAGCTAAGGCTTGTAATGAGCTGTGCTGCAATTATTCAAGAAAGCCACATCACTGGAAAGTTGGCAGGAAGCGAGTGTTAGTCCGCGTTAGACATTTGGATGTGATCCACAAATCTCCTCCGAGAAGCCAGATGCCTCTATGAATGGCAAGTGCAGGCGGCCATAGAAGACATTGCTGAGTTGTAGGTCTGGCCCTGCTCGTGATGTAAAGAACGGACGCATCAAATCTGTCTCATCTCATTAATGGAGTCGAACGTATGGGAGGCGTCATCACCGGTTCATAGTTAATCACAGAAAGGGGCGACTGTCGCAGTCTAATCCATATATGAGAAAAAAGACACTGTGCTGATGACAATATCACACTAATTAAATGGGGTTTTGCTTGCTGTCGGTGAATGAAAACGGTCTGATTTATACCCAGAGATGGAAAGATCGTCCAAAATGGCAGCGGATTTCAGCCAGTGAAAAAGAAATGTTTCCATTCACAGACAGCAAGAAAATATGCTAATGAGCAGCAGACACTCATGGAGAAGTCGTCACAAATGGCATTTTATACCTTAGTCTTCATCCACACTGTGCTGGGGGAAACTGAACCAAATTCTTGATTAAGTGTCCATCCCGCTGTATGACGCCACTTTTGTGGTGTACACCATGGGTCAACTTTGTAAAAAGTTTTCAGAGTTGGGCAAAAAAAAAAAAAAAAAAGCCAAAAAGATGGAAAATTTGGGAGTTGTGAAAAAAAGTGCGACAATTTAACTCTGGCGTAAAATGTCTTGACGAGTAGGCCCCCAAATATTTTGAAAGGTTCCTTAAAGGGGCAGTCGCATTACAAAAATTAAAAGTGTTTCGTTAGGATATGTGATCACTTTATGATTAGGAAGGGAACAAATCTCTGGAACCCCCCCCCAACCATTTTTAGAATAAAGGGGTCACAGTAATGATCCAGTGAAAATTCCATGAAAAGCCAAGCGGACCAGGCACTGCTCTGCATGGAAAGAAGTGAAAGAGCCGAAACAATGCTCCATCTTTAAGAAACCAGGCCCCCTCTAATCACAAATTAATGGAGCATCAGAATATGAAATGGAAATACATCAGAACCTCCCAAAATTCTGTGCATTAACCAGAAAATCTGGCGCCACCTGGTGGATAGTTTAAGGAATTTTTCTTGCACTGCTCAGTGAACTTTTTAGGGTATGTGCACACGCTGCGGATTCTGCTGCAGATCCGCGGCGGTTTTGGCTCTGCGGGTCCGCAGCAGATTGTGCTGCGTTGTACAGTCCCTTTATTTCCTATGGAAAAAAAAACGCAGTGCACATTCTGCGGATTTTTCCGCGGGTTACAATCTGCAGCATGTCAATTCTTTGTGCGGTTTCACACCTTATCATTATGAGGTGTGAACCCGCAGGGCAATACCGCAGGGTAGTCCGCAGATGCGCATTTTCCAACAAAATCCGCACACCCTAAAAACTAGGTGTGCACTTACCCTTACAAATTGCTAGAGTCCAGAACAGGATTAAAAAAAATGAACGACCCGACATAACTCATAGGAAAAAAAAAAATATATATAGTATATCATTAGTAGAATGAAACGGAAAGGGCATCAAGCACAAATAAAATTCTAAAAATTAAAGGTTTCAATGGGGACCATTTCTGGGATCCATTCACATAGGTTCAGCAATCTAGGAGCAGATTCATCAGAATAACCCTATGTCTGCAGTGTAATAGCGTCTGGGCACATGACAGGTTCCCTTTACCCCTGGGGTGCAGTAGCTTAGGTATCCATGGTTACAACAACTCATACATTGACAGTTACTTGTTACTTGTTGTAACCATGGATATCTAAGCTACTGTAAAGCCCTGCACGTGGGCTCATCAGAAGAACTATACTACATTTCTAATTGGTGGTATTTGCTAATATTATACCTACTACATATTGGGATATGATCTTGGAGATGACTATACCCTTTTAAGTCTGATAAGTGTATGATTGGCAGGGGTCCAATAGCTGGAGAATGGGGGTCCTAGTGGTCCTTATGTGGATGAAGAAGTTGTTTGTGTGCCCCCATTAGGAGTCTATGGGACTGATTAAGACAGCCACGTAAAGTGAATGGACGGGAACGGTGATTTTTTTTTTTTGGATTATCTCAATGTAACATTGAGTACATCTGTACAGCGAGCACAATGCAGTCAGGGGGTAACGTTCTCCTGGAATCCCCAAACCCGGATTCCTCCATCAAACGCCGTCACTGCACAGAACATGTCTCCTTCAGAGTCCAGTGGTGGCGGCTTTACACCACTCCATCCGACGCTCGGCACTGCGCTTAGTGATGTACGGCTGCAGGCAGCTGCTCGGTCATTAAACTCCCAGCGGGAACACAGTTCTTGTGCCAATGCTAACACCGTAGGAAGCATGGATGAATTGTAGCAGAGTGTTGGCAACTTTTGGCCATGAGAATATATATTATATATCACTAGAACGATTCCTCCATTTCCCCGATGACGACACCACATCAATCACAGCATCACCAACCTTCCATTAGCTTTTATTTTTTTTAAATGGAAACAGTATGAAACCCGCCTAAAGCAAATTATTAAAGCGCGGCCATAAATTATTTCCTTGGGCACCATTATATCCCCTCTCCCCCATATCTTTTCCCACCATTCTTTAATAAATACAAATTCGCTCTCGGTGTTACATGGCTTAATCAGAATGTCGCCGCTTCCTCCGAATAGTCTCATTTTAAATGAAGATGTTATTAGTCTGGAGCAAAAAAAAAATAAATAAAAACCTTGTCACTCATTTTCATTTGTCTCCCGCTGCTAAATTACTTCATTAAACATGAACAGCTTGAAGTAAGTAAAAGCTAATTTTTTTTTTTTTTTTTTTTCTTCTTTCCACCAACCAAGAAAGTCACTTAGGTGGAATACTAAGGGAAGGACAGCGGCGAGGGGAGGATGAGCGGCGCCAGCATCCGTCAGATCGGGCGCCTCACCGCACGCAGGGAGGGTCGGAGTGACAGATGCTGGTGATTACGAGGACGATCGGAAACACATATGGATCCATTATAATTGGATTTCATTATGAGCAGAAAAAGGCAAAAAGTAATTTACTGGTAAATCACCGGCTCTTCATATCCCCATTTAGGAATAAGTAAGCAATGGAGGAAAGATGCTATTGTTCCTGTAAAATAAAATGTTTCCTTTAGTCTTCACAGGCTGGAAGATGACTGCGGATCAGGTAGCAGTTTAGCACCTTACATTCTAGGAAACGTTTCCATCGGCTACGATTTCTATCATTGACATTACACTCCAGAGCTGCATTCAGAATTCTGCTGGTTGCCATTTAAATTCAGGTCAAATAAAGCAGCGACGCCGTCCTGTGGAGAACACGGTGTAAAGGTGACGATTCTCACAAAGTCTGTGCAGACACTGAACAAGCAAGATACCGCGATCGGTTTTGCCATCTCGTGAGATTTCGAGGAAGCGCAAGATGCATTTACAAGTAATCTATCGGCACATGCTGTTCAAACCAAGCGCTCAGTGCTCCCTTGTTATTTTATTGCTCTAACCTTGTTTTTTTAAAAATTCCGGACAACCCCTTTGAAAAGGGAGTTTGCCAGCACAAAATAACTGTTCAAACCAAGCACAAGGACTCGGAGCACCCTTGATGTAGCCAAACAGTTTAGTGTGTTTTCCATCTATCTGTGCCCTCCTGTAGAGCCAGAGGGTGTAAACTAAGGAAGAGAAGGGCTGAGATAGATAGAAAACGAGCTAGTGGGTAGGTGAACTTAAATGTTTGGCCACTCCAAGCGCTTGTGCTTGGTTTGAACAGTCATTTTGTGCTGGAAGAGCGCCTTTAAAAAGGGATTACCAAAATACATATTAAAAAAAATAAAAAAATAAAAAAAGAATTAACATCTGGAAAGGCGCTAACTAGTACTTGTTTCAATTACCTGTTCAATCCCTTACTGCAACGGTGGTCCTGTGTCACTTACATCATGCATGTGACCACCGGAACCAATCACCTGCCTCAGTCTAGTTTACAGTGGTAAGTCTACAGCAAAGGACCCCTCCTAACATCTTCTGTTAGCAGACGCTTGTATATCAAAACTACTCAGGCTTTCATTCCCTCATTACGGTCCACCCTATCGGGAAGCACCACCGCTGGATGACACAGGGGGGCAACATGTGTGTGCTACGTGAGCGCTCATCTATAAATGTCCCCACAATCAGCTGTTCCAAATATCGGCGTCTCCGGTATGCCATTGCGCATGCGCCGCTCTCTGAACTTCCTCCCATATACAAAAGATGGATTTTTGGTTCTTACCGTAAAATCTCTTTCTTGGAGCCTTCATTGGGGGACACAGATTACCATGGGTGTATGCTGCTGCTAGGAGGATGACACTATGCAAAAATAAGAAAATTGGCTCCTCCCCGGCAGTATACACCCACCGACAGATACCAAGTACCTCAGTTGGTGAAAAAGCAGTAGGAGAAGCCACGCAACTATAAACATATGTACCAACCCAACAAGGGACTCAAGGACCCAACACGGTACAACTTAAACAGGGAGGGTGCTGTGTCCCCCAATGAAGGCTCCAAGAAAGAGTATAACGGTAAGAACCAAAACTCCCTCTTTCTTTATCGCCTTATTGGGGGACACAGATTACCATGGGACGTTGCAAAGCAGTCCCAAGGGCGGGAACAGCAATAAGGAACGAAAGAACAGGAAGGGCTTAGGTCGGCCGGTGCGCCACCGCCGCCTGCAGGACCTTCCTACCAACGACTGCATCAGACGAGGCCTGGGTATGAACCCTGTAGAACCTCGCAAACGTGTGCAAAGACGACCAGGTTGCGGCCCTGCAAATTTTCAAGGCCGAAGCCTGGTGTCGAACGGCCCACGAAGCCGCCACAGCCCGGGTGGAGTGAGCCCTCACTCCCGGAAGGGGACGTTTTTCCTGAAGTCGGTACATTTCCAGAATGGTAGAACGAATCCAGCGAGTGATCGTGGATTTGGATGCCGGAAGCCCTTTCCGGCGACCTTCAGAGATGACCAGCAAGGAATCGGACTGGCGAAGTGAAGCAGTCCTGGCGAGATAGACCCGCAAGGCTCGAACTACATCCAGTTTGTGGAGAGACTTCTCAAGGGGGTGAGAAGGAGCGGGACAAAAAGATGGGAGGACGATATCCTCATTAATGTGGAAAGAGGATACCACCTTTGGAAGAAAAGAAGGAACGGGCCTGAGGACGACCTTATCCTGGTGGAGAACCAGATAAGGGGAACGACATGACAAGGCCGGCAACTCAGAAACTCTTCTGATGGATGTAATGGCAATCAAGAAAGTTATCTTCCATGAGAGAAGGGATAACGGGATGTCCTGGATAGGCTCGAACGGCGCCTTTTGAAGAGCGCTAAGAACGAGATTGAGATCCCACGGTTCCATCGGCGAATGATGAGGAGGAGCTACATGGGCGACCCCTTGGACAAAGGTTTTAACCTGCGACAAGGAAGCGAGCTCTGTTTGGAAGAGAATAGATAGAGCGGAGACCTGGCCATTGAGGGTACTGAGGGACAGACCCGCCTCTAAACCAGACTAGAGGAACCCAAGTATGGATGGAATAGAAAAGGACATCGGAAAGACTTTTTTTACCGTCGCACCAACGGAAAAAAGCCTTCCAGTACCTATGGTAAATGCGGGAAGAGGCCGGTTTTCTGGCCCTGATCATAGTCTGGATCACCTGGTTGGACAAACCAGATTCTCTCAGGATTGCGGCCTCAATGGCCATGCCGTTAAACTCAGAGACTGAGAATTCTCGTGGTAAAGGGGGCCTTGCGAGAGAAGATCCGGACAGTCTGGAAGCCTCCAGGGAACGTCCGCGAGCATGTTCACCAGTTCCGCATACCAAGGCCGTCTTGGCCAGTCTGGCGCCACTAGAATCACTGGCACGCCTTCCAATTTTATCTTTTTGACCACTCGAGGGATCAAGGCAAGAGGCGGAAACAGATAAGGAAGATGGAACTGGGACCACGGAATTACTAGGGCGTCGAAAGCGACAACTAGATAGTCCCTGGACCTGGCTACGAAGCGCGGAACTTTGTGGTTCATCCGAGATGCCATGAGATCGACATTCGGCGAGCCCCAGCGCTGGCATATCTGATCAAAGACTGTGGGATGAAGAGCCCATTCGCCGGATGCTAGGCCTTGACAACTCAAAGTCGGCTGCCCAATTTTCCACCCCTGGAATGTCAACGGCGGAGATTGCTGGAACGTAACGTTCTGCCCAGCGCAGTATCTAGGCCACTTCTGACATTACTTGCTTGTTGCAAGTGCCCCCCTGGTGGTTTATGTACGCCACAGCCGTGGCGTTGTCCGACTGAATGCGGACCGGCAGGCCGACAAGGAGAGGCTGCCAGCGAAGAAGGGCCAGGGAGATTGCTCTGATTTCCAGAAGATTGATAGGGAGGAGAGCTTCCTGTGAATTCCAGCGTCCTTGGGCCGTTTTCTGATGGAAAACCGCTCCCCATCCTAGAAGGCTGGCATCGGTGGTGATGACTTGCCACTGAAGTGGAAGAAAAGACCTCCCTTGTAGAATTGACGCTGTCATTGTCCACCAAGTCAGGGATTGCCTCACTCAGAGGGAGGAGAATGGGGCGGTCCAGAGACACCGTGCTCTTGTCCCAAGCTGAAAGAAGGGACAGCTGGAGGGGGCGAAGGTGAAATTGTGCAAAGGGCACTGCTTCCATGGTGCTTATCATCTTCTCCAGAACTTTCATGCAGGATCCAGGATTGGCCGAAAGGTCCTGTCTTTTTTCGGGACTATGAAGAGATTTGAGTAGAACCCTGAAAAGCGTTCGTCTGAGGGAACGGGAACAATCACTCCGTCGGAAAGAAGGGAGGAAACGGCTTGAAAGAATCCTGGAATGGGACGAAAGGTCCTAAACGGCCGGAAACCCTTTCTGTTAAAAAAGCGTTTTGGTCGAGACTGGGGGAGAGAAGTGCTTTTACCACCAGTGGCATCAGAAATTTGATCCAGCTTGGCTCCAAAGAGCCTAGAACCATGGAATGGCAGATTGGTAAGCGACTTTTTAGAGGTGGTATCCGCATTCCATGACTTTAGCCAAAGGACTCGGCGTACGGCTACTATGTTGCCGTTAGCCCTTGCTACGCACCCAGCCGCATTCAAGGAGGCGGCTAAGAGGTATTTACCCGCATGATTAATTTGATCTGCCAGATCTGCCAACTCGGCCTGAAGAGCTGCCGCTAAGATGCCTCTGTGAAGAATTTTAGCCCAAGCTGAAATGACTTTCGCCACCCAGGAGGAGGCGAAAATAGGACAGAGAGAGGCACCGGATGCCTCAAAAATAGACTTAGCCAGAGATTCTATCTGCCTGTCTTTTGGATCCTTAAGCGATGCCCCGTCCGGAAGGGATAGAACCGTCTTAGAGGCTATACGAGAGACGGGAGGATCCACTTCGGTCCATTTTGTGAGCAGATCCACATCAAAGGGATACAGGACATCTAAGTACCTGCGGTCTGAGAAGCACTGCTCAGGGTGCTCCCAGTGTTTGGTTAGAGTACTATCGAACTCCTTGTGGTTTGGAAAGGTTCGGGATGGAGGCCTCGCTCGCTTAAATGGAACAGAACATTCCTGAGGAGGGGGCTTGTCCTGCTTAATTTTCAGGGTTTGGAAGATGGCAGAAAGGAGGCTATCTACCATATTCCGCGTTTTAGATATGTTATCTGCTTCTGAACTAGATCCCGATTGGGGGATCGTCGTCTGACCTAGGGTCGTCCTCTGAAGAAGGAGAGGGACACCTGGGAGAGGCAGACGGGCCTAGCGAACTGGAAGACGAGCCAGACAGAACACGCTTCCTAGAAATCCTACTCGGCCTGTCCCTCTGAAGGTCGCAGTCAGGTGCGGACGACTCACCCTGAGAGGTGGTCGGTGCATGGGTGGCTGTAGATAGCTGAGGCAAACGTTCTAAGACCTGGACCAGGGACTGAGAGACTTTAGTCAGATCGGAGACCAACTGCGACTGAAGGACTGCAGAACGGACAGAGGGGTGATGACTGACCTGAAGCCCACTTCTTTTTACAGTGTGCACAGGCGTAATGGGTAACGGTGGGCTTGAAAGACAGAGCCGTTGCAGGGTTGAGCATAGGAAAGTTACACCTTATGGCTGCACAACACAGAAAAGGACTTCAGAGGAGAGCCAATTTGCCATTAAGCGCCGAGCCTACCGAGTATCTGACGAGCAGTCGGACCCTGATGTGTCCCCCAAGCAGCGCAGGAAGCAGTGAAAATTGCAGGAGGAAACAGGCTGTGAGCCCGGAGGGCGGGATTTGGCGCCAGGAGGTGATTGGGCAATAGTAGAGAGGGGGAGTGGTAAAAAGGAAGATTGTCATCCCCAAAAAAGAAAGTCGAGCTGTGATAGGTGTGGAATGGGCGCAAGAAAAAATGCGCCCAGAACGAGGAAAGCGCGCCCAGAGTAAAAAAGGGAGCGCGCTCAAGGCGGGGAGGAGGGAGCGTGACTGAAAGTGAAAGCGGTCTCCCTCCCTGCCCGAGCTTCTATACTGATGTCCGCGGCGCCGCTAATTAAGGTGAGCCTGCGCTACCCTGCTATGTAAAAAAGACTCCCCTGTGCCCCGGAAGACCGCCGGTGTTATGTGCCTCTGTATTAAAAATAATTATAGAAGGATAGGGAAAATGAAGGGAGGTCAGCTCACCAGTCTCGGTTGCGATCCATAATCCTCCTGCGCACGGAGTCACCTTGATCAGGGGTGTTGACTGAAGCAAAATAAAGGATGGAATCTCCAGCGCTGGACTTCAGTTAAAAATACATCATTTATTGTAAATTCTTAAAATAGAACAGAAAAAGGTCATGAGTAAGACCCTCTAGGTCGAAACGCGTTGGTTGGAGACCACCAGAGACCCCATCTGCCTGTATGTCCTTATCCATACTTTTTTCTGTTCTATTTTAAGAATTTACAATAAATGATGTATTTTTAACTGAAGTCCAGCGCTGGAGATTCCATCCTCTGTATTAAAAAGGAGCACGGCTGATATGAGAGACACGCAGCTGTAGTGAAGGAGTAGAGGCGGGAGTACTTTTAAATGCAGCACTGTGCTTCCTGAGACATGCGGGGCTAAGGGATCGTTCAGGATCTTTATAGATAAAGTTTAAAAAAAAAAAAAGAAGAAAAACTTTATCTATAATGGAATAAAGGGATATTATTTTATCATATAAAGATTAATGATTGTATTATCCTATGTGTTGATTCAAGTTGTCATAGGATGAACTTTGACTTCTTGTAAAAGAACATGTGACTGTTGGAGCCAATTTTCAAATATGGAGTGTATTTAGTCTCGAAACAACGCTATTTTTTTCATGACTGTCATCCCCTGAGGAAGTAGTAGTTCTTACTTCGAAATGCGTTGGGAATAAATTATTAATATTCAATTATAACTGGAAGCGTGTATTATGTCAAGCAGCGCATGGAAGTCTAAAAATAAGTTCCACAGGATTTGATTTATCGGCGGTCACTGTTTGACCATTGGACGTGCAGCAGCTGACTACTAACCTCATATGCTTGATCTCTCCTGCAACAGGTGAGTGGATTTCGTATAATTTTAAAAGTATCATCGGATAAGACCCTACTTGTGTTTCTCTGTTCCTATAGTGTATTATACCCTTATTGAGGAAGCCATATGGCTGTTGGGGTAGCCAGGGGATATAGGCACCAGCAGCATTAGCAGCTATACTCATGTAAGTCTTTGATAGTTATATTAATATTGTGCATTTTGGCCATGTGTAGCATCACAGTTAGTTTTGCGATAATTTAATTGTGCACTGATTGAATTACTATATATTATCTTCCAAGGACTATTTGTTTACTGGCACTTTTTATGTACTATATATATTTTCTTATTCAAGATTGCACGGACTTTTTTTTGTATACATTAATAGTTAGCTATCATTGATTTTGGCACTAAGCACTTTATTATACTATAGATTATCTTTGTGGATATATTCAGTTTTTTCAAGGGATAACATTACGTTGTTTCCCTTTATTCTGGTGTAATTATCTGACCCTGGCATGTTCATTGAAATTTCCTTGTCTTACCTTGTTTTAATGTTTGATTAATAATCTGATGATTTTATATATATATTTCATATTTTGGCCAATGCCTTTCTTTTCCTGCATTATTCTAAGTAGGATTTGGTGAATTAAAACCACGAGAGAGCAGCGCTGCAGCCTTGAGGTGGCGGATGAAGCTCAGGAAGGTGATCAATTGAGCAATAATTAAAAGACAGGATGCGCTAATCCTCAATGCTACCCCCAGAACACTCAACACTGAATAAGACTTGGTAGGGGGTGGGCAGGTCAATACTTTTCCGTCGGTTGTGTTCAGGCGTCCACAGGGTTACCCTATTGCTGGACCCGCACCTTTAGAGGGGACACAAGCACTGCGCTGCAGAGAGAGCTATGGGGGGGGGGGGGGGGGGGGGGGAGATAGGTGACCGACGTGGAAATGACAACCCTAGGAGGGCCAACTGGGGTGGTGGTCATGGTGAGGTCTCCCTATACATCAGTAGAAAAGAGATGGCAGACAGCCTTGCCATCTGATAACACAATAAGACAAAAAGAAAAAAAAGAAAAATGCAGCATACCAAAAAAGTCATAGCTGCCTCCTACTGACACTAGGCTAAAACTGAGCTGCCGAATGTCTAAGGTGGACATAAAGCCTACCGTGGGGTGTGGGGCGGCCGCACTTCATTCACCTAACGGGAGGGCCTATACCCACGGTCCTGTGACCCCAATGCCATTGCTTAAACTTTGAAGTCTATTTTCTCTTATGGCGGATTGTGAAAATGGAAAAAAGAATTGAGGCTAAAGCAGCTTTTGGCTATTTTTTTCCAATCTGTGTTAATCCCTAAGAAATATTTGAAGAAATAAAAGGGGGTTATAACATTATTTAAAGCATGAATTGATTAAAAATAATAAAAGGAGGCATACTCACCTTCAAGCAACTCGTGGATCAAGCACAGGCAACTCTGGGGGTCTACAGGGGATTTGGAAGAGGTGACTCAGACCTCTGGAACAACCAGCATCTAAGATGATGCTGACAAAGTATACGTACAGTAAATGTTATTTATTAACTTTTATATCATATGACTATCTCATTTAAGGGCATAAAAATTAAAAGTTTGAAAATTGCAAATGTTTTGAAATTTTCATCAAACATTACATTTTCAGAAACAAAAACCCCACAAATCATATCTAACAGAGTACAATGCGTCACGAAAAAAAAAAAGAAAATCTGGGAATCACTGGGATAGAAAGAAGCAATCCAGATTTATCACAAAATCTATTACAAAAGCACAGTGGGTTGGGTTATCCCACGGATGTCAGTGTATATGTCAGCCTATGTACACAGTCATACCCCCCAGGATCAAACATTAGGTACTTACTTGATGCTGAGACCGGTCATTTGCTCCATGCTTTCCCAGCCCTTTAACTTCTTAAGTATTTTCTATATAATACAAAATTATATACTAAAATTACACTCAGGAAATTAATTCTCCGCACACAAGCAGATTTTATTTTTTCATCGGTAGAATACATAACGTAGGAAGCGGCATTTCTTGGTCACCATGAAACCTGGATTCCAAAACATACAGTTTTGCAGCCTTTTTCATGGAGGCATCTTTGAATAGAAAACTTTGAATCCACTTGTTGCTACAGCCCCTTCCTGCAAAAACATGGGAAAAGCATCCTTTTTGCAGGGAGGTGTGTATTTAGCGGGCTCAGGAGATGGGCCAGCAAATTACATTGGCTGAATTATACAGCTGAAAGCTGCCTGCAGTCAATTTTTACTAACGAGGACAAAACTAGTAAGAGATTTGACTTTTCGGCAGCTTTATTTTCCCCTACTTTTTTAATTTTTTTTTTTTGTTTATTTCACACATTTGTGCCTCCCCTCCATAAAATCATAAAAGACCTTTGGGAAGCATTTTAACATGTAATTACTGACTCCCTCTATAACTGGGGCTGGACTGGGTCTCCCAGAATTCTGCAGCTCCTGTTCCCTTCCCATGACCACCAAGTCCTGAGGAGGAAGCACTGTCAGTGTTTGTTCAGCCCTTTGTACACAATGATCAGGAAGGTAGAGACAGTAACAAACCCTCCCTGCCTTCTATATGGAGAGCCTGGCGGTGTCTGACAGGAGCTGCTATACTTTGCAGTGATGTTTTAAAATGTCACTGCAAAGTATAATGTGGACCACCGGGATGTTTATTGTCTAATTGGTGGTCCAGAAAAGTTAAGCTCTTAAATATTCTACTTCAAAACGGAATGCTGAGGTCATCATTTAATTTCGTTTTCAGCCACCATAGCACGTCAAAAACACAACTAGACACTGCTTATTAGAGGCTCCACCCTCTGGGCTCATAGAGGGTCCCCACATTATGTTACCAACATGGCAAATGGGGCTCACTAAAAAGGATTTTCAGGATTATTTGGCTACTAATTACCTCTTTGTCCAGCTCTAAGGTTACCAGCTGTTCCTTCATCTGATCATAGCGTTCAGCCGCTCTGCGCAGCGACTCCACCTCTTCTTTCAGTAGCGCATTATTTTCTCTCATTTCCCTGAATAAAGTGGAAGAAAATTAAATATATAATCATTTAAAGCAATAATTCGTTTGCATTTTTAAAATCCCGACGGTGGTAAAAAATTACAAAATTCTCAAAACTAGCGAGGAGAAAAAAATAAAAAAAAAGATCCAGAATCTGATTATAATGAAGAACATTTCTGTTTTTGGTCTGCAACACACACGAGCTGTGACCTGCTCAGGACGTCCTCCTAGGAGCCAGAACAGACAGCTGCTCCCATCATTGGCTTCCAAGTAATATTACGTTTTCCAAGGCGGCCATGGCTTCCCACGGAAACCCCATATTTTTGCCAGTGGTGCCAGAAGCAGGATCCAGAACAATTAGATAACTGCAACATTGGCTTCTTCAACACTGTCACTAGTTTCCATTGACTGAGTCCTATGCAACGGGTATGGGGTACGAACCCCAAAGCCCCCTACTCCCTGTCCAGTTAACATAAGTACAAGAAAACACATATTAATGGCCGTAAATCATTGAAGGAGGCAGGAGAAGCCCTGGGTTCTTGGGTAAAACAGGGACTATAATTGTGCTCTATTCTTATGAGCCATTAAGCTAACAATATTTTTATGTTTTTTTTTGTTTTTTTTTTTATTAAAGAGCTTTCCTGTGCATAGGTATTTGATGACCTATCTACAAGGCAGTAGATCAATGGAGGTCCCCGTCAGTCGGCGCCAGAACAGATCAGTTGTTTTCTTTCCTCCGGTGGCTGGATGTACAATAGATGCTTTAGATGGAGCTTCTGAGCGCAGGTCCTATTAAATCGTAGTGGACGCTACAAGGTACTGACGCACATCTTCTATTCAAAAGAACATGGCCGGCAGCAGCTCCCACACTGTGAATGGAGCTGCACTCCTCTCTTCGGCACCGGAGCCAAGATAAATAAAATAATACAGTTGATCAATGGAGGTACAAGATGTCTGATCTGATAGCCTGTCAGATACCCAGTCAATCCCTTTAAGTCTACCTTCCTTAGACACTGCCCTTAATTAGAATGTCATTGACTCGCAGCCACCAGGGGACGAAGTTAGAGAGACAATCTCCAATGATTTACCTGTGGTAAGAATTCTCTTCCCTGAGCTGCTGTAGTTCCCTCTCCATCTTTGGTAGTTTTTCCAGGTCAGACTTCATGCTCTTCACAATGGTGGCATCCTGCGCCTGAGACGTCAGCTTCTGCTCCAAGGTCTGTGTAAGAAAAAATGACCAAGTTATTGTCAACCATTCTTTATCTTTGGATATACCCCCCCCCCCCCCAAATGTCTTCACGTCATCACGTGCCCTATGTTGGACAGCTACTTATGCTACGAGATCGGGTATCCCGGGAAAATTCGTTTTTGATAAGCATATCGCTGAAATTAATGACATGTCTCACTTAGTACAGAAAGATAATCTGTAATATGAGGGACCTTTAAACCCTTTAAACAAAAAGGTGCCATTTGGCTCATCCAGATACGTATTTTTGGTCTGTATGTCAAACAGATCATTCACAGACAGCACACAGAGCAATGCTAGTGAATTGAGCAGTCCAGATGACGCAAGCTTTACCCAAATCCATTTTTAGGATGAGACGTACCCATTGAACTCAATGAGTGCATAGAGGGAAAATAGAAAAAAAGATGACAGACAGACACCATCCATATGGCAAATTAATTTTTAACGGACCAATTCTTGTAAATAAAGCATCACTTCAGAATTTTGTTGGTTTTTTTTTTCCACTGCTGGAGTGGAGCTTTAAATCGAAGTTCCCTGCCCCGTCTCATACTCACATTTCAGCTTCTTCCCTGTTTTTCGGTGACGCACTTTGATCCCCCGGCTTAATCTTGTGACCAGTCAGAAGTTACGTCACAAGCTTTCAACGCAAGTCTATGCGAGCCAGAACGAGGCCCTCATAGACTTACATTATAAAGTGACCCCAGGGTCACTCCAGCAAACACTGGAGCAGCTGGCAGGTAACAAACCGCTAGATACTGACCGGAGCGGCGGCGATAGAAGGAAAAGACACCGAGACGTGAGTGTGAGGGTAGGGGCAGGGGACTTAGATTTGAAGCAGCACTCGATAAGTAAAGTAAAAAACACGCTGGAGTGGTGCGGTATCCTAAGAAACTGTATTTGGTCTTGAAAAATTGTTCCAAACATTGATGCCTGAAAACAGAAAACAGGCGTACGAAAGACAATGTGGATGAAAAACGCAGGATTTTACATATGCCCGTCAGAACCTCGGCCTTACAAACATCAGTAATTTACCTACCTTTATCTTTAATTCATAGTCTGCATTTAACACCTGAAGTTCCTGCAAAGCCTGTGTGGTCTGACTGCCGTCCTGCAGCTTTCTGCAATACATACAAGTACAGATGAACAGTCATGTATCCATCCATACATTTTATTCCCAACTAACTCTATGCTAGTTTTCCATTTATTTCATGCATGTAGAGTAGTAAAATGGAATAATAAATATAAGTGTGTGTGGGGAATTCACAGGCCCTGGTTACCTACATTCGGTTGAGATTAACTTGCCACAATTATGTGTTAAGGTTTTTACAAACCCCGTGCTAAGCAGTTTTATGCAAAACTATAAGGCCTATGTGAAAAACAAAAACAGATCACATTTATGTCAGTGTGCATTTTTGGCATCAATTATTTTCTCGTATGAAAAAAAAAAAAAAAAAAAAAAAAAAAAAAAAAAAAAAGAAAAATGGAGAGCACACAAATTGCATCCTTGTACTGTCTAAATTTCATGGATCTATGAACTTGTAAGGACATCTCCATAATGTATATGTGTCCTATATGTGAAAACACGGGTATAACACGTATGTAAAATACAGAAGCCTGAATGAGCCTTAAAGGGGTTGTGCAGGTTTTTCAACGCAAAACACGCGTCGAGATTGAGCCAGGTCCTGTGGGACATCAGCCTATACAAAACGGGTAAGCACCCAAGTTAATGGTATATACTATGTATATTAAAACCTGCTGTGCCACTATGGTAGTAGAGAATGTATCCCATGGCAGTGAAATTTTTTTCTTGTTGCGAGTTTCAACTTCCTAGAACTTTCCAGGAGGAGAAGCACCTTGTCGGGTTTATTTTACATACATCAATTGTATAGCGCTCGTGCAGTCGACACTTACTTGCGCTGAATTTCTAGCTGTTCGCCAAGTTCCTGCTTCTCAGACTCCTGGGTTTTTAGCTGCATTTCGAGATTCATGGTCTTTAACTGGAGTTCAGACACTTTCCCCTTTAACACCGTGATGGCCTAAATAAATACATAAAAAAAAAAATAAAACACTGGAGGGCAAAACACAACGGAGAAGACTTCATTATTGACAGCAACACCTATCCATACAGGAGTGTCCCTACAGCCTTATTCAGAAGTCAGGTTTTTTATTTTTGCATCAGTGTGGAAACTGTTTTTCTCCAGCTTCTCCTACACAATAGAAAGAAAAAAAAAAAAAAAAAAAAAAAACACAGGCAGCACTCACATGACACACGAGTGCCATCTATTTTTCCATAAACCCATCGCTTTGAATGGGTGAGTTTGATCCGTCACTTAGATAAAAAACGGATATGGCTCGGCTTTTTTCGTGGACACTCGGCCCTCAAAAGAAAACCACAGACATGTGAAGAGCCTCTAATGGGTATGTGTTGTATCAGTAAAAAAAAAAAAAAAAAAAATTGCCTGGACACATTAATTAAACAGCGATTTTTAAATAATGCAAACAGAGGTTCAGCGAGATGTTGGCTAAATAAACGCCGGTCATCTTCTCCGCACTCTTGGACAGCCAGGATTGCTTATCTAATACAGTGGCTACTTCTCAGAGGGGAAACACAAGAGGATCAGGCATATTGAAATTCAACATGTCAGATCCCTGGGACACCTAGAGGATCTTCCCTTGGGCTTAGGGGTCATACCAGCAGATTTTCTCTCATTTGAGTGAATCGGTTTGACTATGCTGGTCAGAGTGCAGTCTCATTTTCTCGGACAAGGAGAAAAATGGGGGAAAAAAAAAAAATTTCTGCATCTTCTCCATTTTGTCAGTCCATGAAAATTGAACAGCACTGAGATGACATCCGAATGCAGTTTGAGGTTTCCACGGACTCAATGACTTGAATGGTCGAGTGTGATCCGTGCATTGGATGCAAAATGAGCAAGCCATGATTTTTTTTTTTTTTTTAAACAGACTATGCCCAAGCAAAATAAATAAAAAAAAAAAAAAAAAAAAGCAGACATGTGCACGGCCCCATAGAACAGTGATTCAAGTGAGATCCGATGTTTTATTAGATCACACTCCGCATGAGCCCTTATACAAATCAGTTTTCCAGCAGATCCAGAAACAAGGCTGGCCATGGATGCTGGATATCCCTTCCAGCCCCCTATATACAAGCATGCTCAGCCGAGCACGCACGAGTTATTAGTAGATAGAGGGGTATAAGTCGCAGATGGACACCTGTGATGGATGGTTCTCTCGATGAAAATAGAAAGAATAGGTGAACTGGAATCCAATCCGTTCCTTATGTTACAAACCTCTGCCATTGGGGAGCATTAAAGGGTTGGCAAGTCCTACAGAAATCGTCAAGTCAAAAAGGCACCGAAATGTGAGGAGTATGGCCGAGGCCCATACGTCTCTTGTGCTGGAAGGCAATACGCCGATAAAGAGGATGTCCAACAATGAGTATTTCCAGCCAACGGAAAATGAATGAAGCCGCAGAGCACACCCGTGACCCTCGCTCCGGGGACCACTAACTCCACTATGGATTTCCCGGTTACCTCGTTAGTCTCCGCCAGTTTGTCCTCTTTTTCCACCAGTCTCTTGCTCTGCGATTCCATCGTCTTCTTATAGGACTTGTTCATTTCAAACTGTTCCTGGAGTTTACTCTGAAAATCCGTTTCCTTCTCCTCTAAAGTTTTGATGCGTGTAAGAAGCTCTTGATTCTTGTCCGCTTCCCGCTGGAAATAAAAATTACACTTTCCATAATGACATTTTTTCCCCCCACCACTCAATATGGTAATATTATAAAAGTTCGCAATGCTATAATTTTGCAATTCGGGGCTAAGTAATTAGTAAAAGGAGGATAATTTCTGTCTGATGATGCGCTGGCCACCTGCAAACATTGTTTATGTTATATTACTACATAGATTAAAGGGAGGAGAGTTCAACAAAATTTTTAACAACGAGCTTAAAAAAAAGGAGAAGCAAAAAAGGACAGGCGCCCGCTGCACCCTTGGTGTTGCCAGGCAGTTCATTGCACACTCTCACCTACTTGGTTTCCAGCTAACGCCGCACTTCTCTGGCTCTATAGAGCCAGCGCTGTAAATCAAAAAGAGGGGGGGGGGGGGGGTGCGACAGATAAAAAAAACAAACAAAAACAAATAGGTGGGAAGAGGCACTGAACTGTTTGGCCACACCACGGGTGCACTGAGCGCCTGTGCTTGGTTTGAACAGTCAATGCGCACTGACAGACTGTCTTGAAAATGGTGAACGCCCCACTGCCGGTAAGGCCAGTTTCACATTAGCGTTTACTGCTGCAGCGTCGGGCTGCGCACGGCCGCCTCTAAGCCCCGCCCCCTGCCGCGCCTCCGTCGGTAGCTCCGCCTACGGACGCATGACGCTGCATGCGTCCCCTATCTTTAGCACTGGGGACGTAGGCCATGCGCAGTATGCGTTTGGCGGCGCATGCATCCTTTTGACGCTGCGCCGAGCGCACCAAATTGCAACCTGTTGCGTTTGGCGCTGGTCGGCGCAGCGTCAAAAGGATGCATGCGCCGCCAAACGCATACTGCGCACGGCCTGCGTCCCCAGTGCTAAAGATAGGGGACGCAGGACGCATAAAGCGTCATGCGTCGAGCTACCGGCGGAGGCGCGGCAGGGGGCGGGGCTTAGCGGCGGCCGTGCGCAGCCCGACGCTGCGGCCGTAAACGCTAATGTGAAACTAACCTAACACCACTGAGCGCCAGACCAGAAAACTTGTGGCCCTCGTTCTAATAGAAAGGGAAGGAGCCAAGCTCAACGAAAAGCCTCTTTATTCAGATAAAATTCATACAAAGGACATCGGGTAAGATGAAGGTGAATAAATTGACGCTAAAATAGCCCTGGTATCAGTGCTATGTTACCACCAATGCATCTCCAATATACTCTCTCCTGGTCATGCAAAGGATGATGTGAATCATTATTCTACAGGAATATATATATACACATTTATTTTACGGGAATCCGACAACCTCTCCACTTAATGCAGCACATGATGGCGCCTCATTCCCCAGACAGATGCAGATCCCATTGGTTAGACCCGAGTCTACTATACGTTAATGACATATAAGGTGGATAGAAAATAAACGTATGAAATGGGCACACCACTTCATAGGGTTATTCCTAGGATTCTAAGTAATTCCCTTTCCACAGGATAAGGGATAATGTTCTGATCGCTTGGGGTCCGGCTCCGCAGAGAGAGTTGTGCTCGGTTGCGCTCTGCTCCATTCATTCTCTCTTGGACTACAGGAGAAAACAGAGTGCAACCCGTGTACAGATAATAAGCATCGATTCAGGGAACAGACCTACCCCCCCTGAAACTACTCCCTTAATGAAAGCATTTCTGAGTAATGTCCCCACAGGGCAGTATTGTAACAAAAACAAAGAAAAAGATAGGCCATAAAAGGGGGATCACCACAAACCAGGAGATAGCGTTTAGAAGCAAATTTTATTGGAGACGGCAGTATTGGCCACAGAGAGAAGCCATGACCCCGAGCGTTTCCCAGCAGATATCTAACCTCATAGTTCCTGGCATTGGTACTGGCTTCTTTTTCCAGCTCGATACGAGCCCGCTTGTGGCTCAGGTCCATCTGGATCTTTTCTCGCTCCACCTGAATAAGGTGCGACTTTGAGCGGATCTGTGCAGCTTTGTCCTCCAGCTGGAAGAAAAGAAGTAATTGAAAAATCAGTTAATTTTTTTTTTATGTGAAATGTGTATTTATTGTGTGCATGTAGGTAGCACTGGTAATATTCTTATATCATCATGAAGGTATACAAGTCATTGAGTGTGTGACGTTGTGTGGAGAAGGCTCAGGAGCTCAGCTTGCTCCACACAGGGTAAATGCTGGATATTTTACATAGCCGGCATATGCCTCTAACAGCAGCGATCAGTGCTGAGCTCAGATCGCTGCCTTAAAGCATCGAGATGCCGTGGTACTGTATTTACAAAGCCACTTGAGCATTTTATTTTGGGTTTTTTTATCACCGCTGCTCCTGTCAGTGAGTGTGACCAACCGGATCGCTCTAGTGTTTCATGGAGCATTCCGGAGGTCACTCTTCAATGTAAGTGTATGAGAGCATCGTTCTGGCTCTCAAACTTGTATTGAGAGCTTGTGATTTGGCTTGACTTCCAGCCAGTCAGAAGTTGCAGTAATAAAATGGCAAACTACGACTGGAGCGGCGTCGAAAAAAAAATGAAGACATGGTTGGGCAAGTATAAGACAGGGGACATGGACCTTAAATTAGTAGCACCACTCCAGCGCTGAAAAGAAAAAACCCCTGGAGCAGCTGACAGCACTCACACCAACAATAAGCTCCCCAAGACACAGATGTGGTGGACCGGTGGGTTACCATGACTGCCAACTCGGTACTCCTGTGAAGCCATGCCACAGGAAGAGCTTCATAGACCATAATTTACACTTTATACTGCAGTACTATTGAATTGCAATATATATCGTATAAGCGATCAGAGGTCCTCCATGGTGATAAGAAAAAAAAAAATAAAATTATATATATATATATATATATATATATATATATATATATATATATATATATATATATATATATATATATATATATATATATATAATCTCCTCGCCTCAAAAGAAACACATTTGCTATTACTGCATATTTAAAAGTTCAGCCTACTAAAATATAAATTAAATTAACCTGCATGATGAAGATCCCAATGAGAAAATAAATCAAAATGATAAAATAGCGGATTTTTGGTAAAAAAATGCAATAACAAATGATAAAAACATCTTAGGTAACTCAAGATATTATCAATAAAACCGTCAGCAAAAAACAAGGTCTCACATGGCTCCATAACTGAAAAAAAGCGATCGATTGAATACATACAGTATATTGTACACACTTTTCTATATGATTGCAATGGGTCCATGATCTATCAACAAAAGTGGTGGACAGTGCATGTGCCAAAAGCTGATGTGTGAGCCCTGAGTTATGTATTAAGCTATGTGCTTTCTGAAACACGAAGGAATCCAGCACTAAATAAAGTACAAGTCATTTACCAGAAACCTTTGCTGAAACTGCATCTGTAAAGAAGCCCCGATGGAGTCCGAGGTGTTGGCAATGGGGGGCGTATTGTCAAATGGCTGGGAGAGGAACTTATTAAAAGACCGGAGAGTGGAAAGAACAGTGGTGTTATCTTCCATTTCATCCATCTTGACGGTTTCCAAAAATACCTGGAAATAGGGACATAAAATATATATATTAAATAGACATCCTTACTAGTGATCAGCAAGCATTCTGGGATAAGGTGTTATCTGAGCATGCTCAGGTGCTAACCTAGTGACTTTGGCCTACTCAAAAAGTATGTTCCAGTCCCCGCGGCTGAATGTCTCACAGTGTAAGACAGCCGCAACACAAGCAGAGATTGCCTAATAAACAGGAAATTCCTGCATGTGTCGCGGCTGTTGACTCATTTTTCGAGCACACCGATGTCACTCGATTAGCACCCAAGCATGCTCAGATAACACTTTATCCCAGCACGCTCACTCATCCTTACTAAATGGCAGAAAAAACATATTTCCACTGATGGGTCAGATTTTCCCACTTCACTATTAGTATTGGGATATGTGCACACAGTCATTTTGCCGAGTTTTCTTTTTTTTTACGGAAATTGAGCATAAATGCCAAGTTTTTAAGGAGTGTTAAAGATTTGAGGACATTCCATTCAGTTTCTGCTCCAAAAACTCCTAAAAAAGATGCAATGTGAACATAGTCTTAGCATTTACATACATTTCCTATCCTCCAAAACTTGAAAAACCCAACAATCATTGTGACGGAGCAGCCTAAGTTTTGACCACTAAGATAAGTTCCAAATGTCTGATTGTTGAGGGGGGGGGGGGGGGGAAATCACGTAGATCGGACGATTATATTCAGTAACAGACATTGTCATCTCTGTAGGAATTTAGTTGATTGCAGGATTTCACAAAGCATCACCATGGACCCTGACCTAAACCAAAGCCACGTTCCCATGTTCAGTATTTGTATGCCAAGCAGAGGAAAGTATAAGGGTATGTGCACATGGTCAGCAATCGGCAGGGCTTTGGATGTAGCACATGTCCGCTGTGTACAAAGAGCTGCCGGCTTTTGAACGTAGGTAATTTCGGATGCGTTGATTGAATCGTGTCCAATATACTGTATGGTTGAGATTTATCTTGCGGAGACTCGCATCTCCGCAAAATAAATTGACATGCTGCGGTCTGGAAAGACGCACCGCATGTCCTTCTCTGCGGGTGATCCGCGGGCATTGGTGCACGCATAGTGGGCATGGGATTTCTTGAAATCCCATCCACTACGCTGTAACATCTGGACGCTGCGAATGTACACAGCCGGCGTCCAACCCGCAGCATTTACTGACCGTGGGAACGTACCCTAATAGAAACATGTCACCACTTCTGTATTTATCACCCACTCCTTGTTTTGGCTAACAAATACTGACTGACCAAATATTGACCGTGGCCTTAAAAGTATATTAATTATCCCCTGTTCCTGTGGGTTCCAACAGCTGTGACCCCCACTGGTCCTCAAAACGGTCAAGTATGTGCACCTCCATTCAAACAGAGCACAGAGAATGGTGAGGGCTCCAGAGGTTGGACCCTCAAGTTATTCCTATCCTGTCGATATGGGACAACTTATGTAATTGCTATAATGCCTACAATACACTTCCCAATCTGACCATCTGGGTAATGTTACGTTCTATTTGTTGGCCAGCTGAACAACGAAACTGGGGCTCAGAAGTCGGAACATGGGTCACAGACGTACCCGATGAGGTGCTGGACCTGATGTGAATTTCACTACTAAACCTCAGTGGATGTCTTGGCCGCCCCTGACTCATCAGTCTTTGTTTTTAAGGTTATTTGTATGTCCTGTCTTTTTGCCCTGTTAGATATTTTGATGATTTCTGCACAAATTCAGACCTGCTTGTTTCACATTACAAGTCACATGATCCTCTAAATTGTCACACGTTCGTCTGCCACCAAAATTTTTTTATGAAGAGATATATATCGGAGAGGATCTTTGTGAGCGTAGCCGAACACCAAGTGTTCAAAACTTCTAATTCCCGGACCTTTAATGCTGCAAGTTCAGGTCAGGAGATGCACAGTCAATCCGGAAATTTAATCATTTTTTTTGAAGGGGGGGGGGGGGCAGTACCATGAAATTCACTGATAAAAATGGAAAAGGGGATTAAATAAATCTAAAGAAAAAAAAAACGTATGTATGAGAATAGAGCGGACGTCTGAATGAGGCCTTACACAGGACGATGACTTTGTGCCGGCACGGGCGATCTGATCGCCAGATGGACGAGCATTTGACGTGATCAATGGTCGCACGCTCACATAAACTGACCCTACATATAAGCAGCAGCACCTTCCCTCCTGTTACAATGTGTCAGCGCAGGGGACCTCTCCAGATACAGAAGACAACCGATACTATTGTTTCTGATTCTCAGCCTTGTGATGTAGATGAAGCCGCTTCCATTCAGACAGCAGAAATCTTGGAAATTCTGCAAAATGGTGACAAGAAAGTGGCAGAACATTTCACGCCGCGGCGGTGGAGCTGCGTACACAGAACGGGGGCAGGTTTATCGGTCATTCGTGCCCATAGTAATTCATTACCCACATACTGGACCCACAGGGAAGGCAGCGGCGCTCCTCCTGGGCCCAAGAGCTCACACTCTGGACAATGTATGTCTATAGCAGAGCCAAGCAGTGTAACAGAACACGTGACCCAGCTGTGAAACTACAAGTCTCAGCATTCCTTGCCTTATATCACCTGCTGACCGTTATAGCTCCCCATTAACATCACACACTGCGCGCCATGTGCCTCTCCCTCAAGCGAACAACCACTCCCATCATCCTGCCGTTATTCTGAAATATTAGGGAGGCAGCCATAATAACACTGTCTACTCACCGCCTCCTCACACTGACGGACCGGACGGAGACCGCAGCCGGAACCAAAGCGAGCAGCCGCTGGAGCGGCCGGAACTAGGACTGAGCTGCTCCTGAGCGCTGTGACGTCACCGGAAGGGGCGGAGTCTCCGCACTACAGGCCATACCAGGAAGTGTCACTGGCAATGCAGTGTGTCATGGCAACTTAGAGAAGATACTGCAGGAGGAGAGCTGTGATTATATAGGGAGGCTGAGAGGAGAAATGCTGCAGGAGAGCTGTGACTCTATTGGTGAGGCTGAGAGGAGAGATGATACTGCAGGAGGAGAGCTGTGACTATATAGGGAGGCTGAGAGGAGAGATGATACTGCAGGAGGAGAGCTGTGACTATATAGGGAGGCTGAGAGGAGAGATGATACTGCAGGAGGAGAGCTGTGACTATATAGGGAGGCTGAGAGGAGAGATGATACTGCAGGAGGAGAGCTGTGACTATATAGGGAGGCTGAGAGGAGAGATGATACTGCAGGAGGAGAGCTGTGACTGTACAGTGCCTACAAGTAGTATTCAACCCCCTGCAGATTTAGCAGGTTTACACATTCGGAATTAACTTGGCATTGTGACATTTGGACTGTAGATCAGCCTGTAAGTGTGAAATGCACTGCAGCAAAAAAGAATGTTATTTCTTTGTTTGATTTTTTTTTAAAATTGTGAAAAGTTTATTCAGAGGGTCATTTATTATTCAACCCCTCAAACCACCAGAATTCTGTTTGGTTCCCCTAAAGTATTAAGAAGTATATCAGGCACAAAGAACAATGAGCTTCACATGTTTGGATTAATTATCTCTTTTTCCAGCCTTTTCTGACTATATTTAAGACCCTCCCCAAACTTGTGAACAGCACTCATACATGGTCAACATGGGAAAGACAAAGGAGCATTCCAAGGCCATCAGAGACAAGATCGTGGAGGGTCACAAGGCTGGCAAGGGGTACAAAACCCTTTCCAAGGAGTTGGGCCTACCTGTCTCCACTGTTGGGAGCATCATCCGGAAGTGGAAGGCTTATGGAACTACTGTTAGCCTTCCACGGCCTGGACAGCCTTTGAAAGTTTCCTCCCGTGCCGAGGCCAGGCTTGTCCGAAGAGTCAAGGCTAACCCAAAGACAACAAGGAAGGAGCTCCGGGAAGATCTCATGGCAGTGGGGACATTGGTTTCAGTCAATACCATAAGCAACGTACTCCACCGCAATGGTCTCCGTTCCAGACGAGCCCATAAGGTACCTTTACTTTCAAAGCGTCATGTCAAGGCTCATCTACAGTTTGCTCATGATCACTTGGAGGACTCTGAGACAGACTGGTTCAAGGTTCTCTGGTCTGATGAGACCAAGATCTTTGGTGCCAACCACACACGTGACGTTTGGAGACTGGATGGCACTGCATACGACCCCAAGAATACCATCCCTACAGTCAAGCATGGTGGTGGCATCATGCTGTGGGGCTGTTTCTCAGCCAAGGGGCCTGGCCATCTGGTCCGCATCCATGGGAAGATGGATAGCACGGCCTACCTGGAGATTTTGGCCAAGAACCTCCGCTCCTCCATCAAGGATCTTAAGATGGGTCGTCATTTCATCTTCCAACAAGACAATGACCCAAAGCACACAGCCAAGAAAACCAAGGCCTGGTTCAAAAGGCAAAAAATCAAGGTGTTGGAGTGGCCTAGTCAGTCTCCTGACCTTAACCCAATTGAAAACTTGTGGAAGGAGCTCAAGATTAAAGTCCACATGAGACACCCAAAGAACCTAGATAACTTGGAGAAGATCTGCATGGAGGAGTGGGCCAAGATAACTCCAGAGACCTGTGCTGGCCTGATCAGGTCTTATAAAAGACGATTATTAGCTGTAATTGCAAACAAGGGTTATTCCACAAAATATTAAACCTAGGGGTTGAATAATAATTGACCCACACTTGTATGTTTAAAATTTATTAAAATTTAACTGAGCAACATAACTTTTTGGTTTGTAAGATTTGTGCATCTGTTAATAAATCCTGCTCTTGTGTGAAGTTCGAAGGCTCTAACTTATGTGCATCTTATCAAACCTGCTAAATCTGCAGGGGGTTGAATACTACTTGTAGGCACTGTATATAGGTTAGGCTGAGAGGAGAGATGATACTGCAGGAGGAGAGCTATGACTGTATATAGGTTAGGCTGAGAGGAGAGATGATACTGCAGGAGGAGAGTTATGACTGTATATAGGGAGGCTGAGAGGAAAGATGATACTGCAGGAGGAGAGTTATGACTGTATATAGGTTAGGCTGAGAGGAGAAATGATACTGCAGGAGGAGAGCTGTGACTGTATATAGGTTAGGCTGAGAGGAGAGATGATACTGCAGGAGGAGAGCTGTGACTGTATATAGGGAGGCTGAGAGGAGAGATGATACTGAAGGAGGAGAGCTGTGATTATATAGGGAGGCTGAGAGGAGAGATGATACTGCAGGAGGAGAGCTATGACTGTATATAGGGAGGCTGAGAGGAGAGATGATACTGCAGGAGAGTTATGACTGTATATAGGTTAGGCTGAGAGGAGAGATGATACTGCAGGAGGAGAGCTGTGACTGTATATAGGGAGGCTGAGAGGAGAGATGATACTGCAGGAGGAGAGCTGTGACTGTATGTAGGGAGGCTGAGAGGAGAGATGATACTGCAGGAGGAGAGCTGTGACTATATAGGGAGGCTGAGAGGAGAGATGATACTGCAGGAGGAGAGCTGTGACTGTATATAGGGAGGCTGAGAGGAGAGCTGTGACTATATAGAGAGGCTGAGAGGAGAGATGATACTGCAGGAGGAGAGCTGTGACTATATAGGAAGGCTGACAGGAGAAATGATACTGCAGGAGGAGAGCTGTGACTGTATATAGGGAGGCTGAGAGGAGAGATGATACTGCAGGAGGAGAGCTGTGACTGTATATAGGGAGGCTGAGAGGAGAGATGATACTGCAGGAGGAGAGCTGTGACTGTATATAGGGAGGCTGACAGGAGAAATGATACTGCAGGAGAGCTGTGACTGTATATAGGGAGGCTGAGAGGAGAGCTGTGACTGTATATAGAGAGGCTGAGAGGAGAGATGATACTGCAGGAGGAGAGCTGTGACTGTATATAGGGAGGCTGACAGGAGAAATGATACTGCAGGAGGAGAGCTGTGACTATATAGGGAGGCTGACAGGAGAAATGATACTGCAGGAGGAGAGCTGTGACTGTATATAGGGAGGCTGAGAGGAGGGATGATACTGCAGAAGGAGAGCGGTGACTATATATAGGGAGGCTGAGAGGAGAGATGATACTGCAGGAGGAGAGCTGTGACTGTCTATAGGGAGGCTGAGAGGAGAGATGATACTGCAGGAGGAGAGCTTGACTATAGAGAGAGGCTACTGCAGGAGGAGAGCTTGACTATAGAGAGAGGCTACTGCAGGAGAGCTGTGACTATAGAGAGAGGCTACTGCAGGTGTAGAGCTGTGACTATAGAGAGAGGCTACTGCAGGAGTAGAGCTGTGACTATATAGGGAGGCTACTGCAGGAGGAGAGCTGTGACTATATAGAGAGGCTACTGCAGGAGTAGAGCTGTGACTATATAGGGAGGCTACTGCAGGAGGACAGTTGTGACTATATAGAGAGGCTACTGCAGGAGTAGAGCTGTGACCATATAGGGAGGCTACTGCAGGAGGAGAGCTGTGACTATATAGGGAGGCTACTGCAGGAGGAGAGCTGTGACTATATAGAGAGGCTACTGCAGGAGTAGAGCTGTGACCATGTAGAGAGGCTACTGCAGGAGGAGAGCTGTGTCTATATAGGGAGGCTACTGCAGGAGGAGAGCTGTGACTAGAGAGGCTACTGCAGGAGTAGAGCTGTGACCATATAGGGAGGCTACTGCAGGAGGAGAGCTGTGACTATATAGGGAGGCTAATGCAGGAGAGCTGTGACTATATAGAGAGGCTACTGCAGGAGGAGAGCTGTGACTATATAGGGAGGCTGAGAAGAGAGATGATACTGCAGGAGAGCTTTGACTATATAGGGAGGCTACTGCAGGACTAGAGCTGTGACTATATAGGGAGGCTACTGCAGGTGGAGAGCTGTGACTATATAGGGAGGCTAATGCAGGAGGAGAGCTGTGACTATATAGAGAGGCTACTGCAGGAGGAGAGCTGTGACTATATAGGGAGGCTACTGCAGGAGGAGAGCTGTGACTATATAGAGAGGCTACTGCAGGAGTAGAGCTGTGACCATATAGGGAGGCTACTGCAGGAGGAGAGCTGTGACTAGGGAGGCTAATGCAGGAGGAGAGTTGTGACTATATAGGGAGGCTAATGCAGGAGGAGAGCTGTGACTATATAGAGAGGCTACTGCAGGAGGAGAGCTGTGACTATATAGGGAGGCTACTGCAGGAGGAGAGCTGTGACTATATAGAGAGGCTACTGCAGGAGTAGAGCTGTGACCATATAGGGAGGCTACTGCAGGAGGAGAGCTGTGACTAGGGAGGCTAATGCAGGAGGAGAGTTGTGACTATATAGGGAGGCTAATGCAGGAGGAGAGCTGTGACTATATAGAGAGGCTACTGCAGGAGGAGAGCTGTGACTATATAGGGAGGCTGAGAAGAGATGATACTGCAGGAGGAGAGCTGTGACTATATAGGGAGGCTACTGCAGGAGTAGAGCTGTGACTATATAGGGAGGCTACTGCAGGAGTAGAGCTGTGACTAGGGAGGCTACTGCAGGAGGAGAGCTGTGACTATATAGGGAGGCTACTGCAGGAGAAGAGCTGTGACTATATAGAGAGGCTACTGCAGGAGAAGAGCTTGACTATAGAGAGAGGCTACTGCAGGAGGAGAGCTTGACTATAGAGAGAGGCTACTGCAGGAGGAGAGCTGTGACTATATAGGGAGGCTAATGCAGGAGAGCTGTGACTATATAGAGAGGCTACTGCAGGAGGAGAGCTGTGACTAGGGAGGCTACTGCAGGAGGAGAGCTGTGACTATATAGAGAGGCTACTGCAGGAGTAGAGCTGTGACTATATAGGGAGGCTACTGCAGGAGGACAGCTGTGACTATATAGAGAGGCTACTGCAGGAGTAGAGCTGTGACCATATAGGGAGGCTACTGCAGGAGGAGAGCTGTGACTATATAGGGAGGCTACTGCAGGAGGAGAGCTGTGACTATATAGAGAGGCTACTGCAGGAGTAGAGCTGTGACCATGTAGAGAGGCTACTGCAGGAGGAGAGCTGTGACTATATAGGGAGGCTACTGCAGGAGGAGAGCTGTGACTATATAGAGAGGCTACTGCAGGAGTAGAGCTGTGACCATATAGGGAGGCTACTGCAGGAGGAGAGCTGTGACTATATAGGGAGGCTAATGCAGGAGAGCTGTGACTATATAGAGAGGCTACTGCAGGAGGAGAGCTGTGACTATATAGGGAGGCTGAGAAGAGAGATGATACTGCAGGAGAGCTTTGACTATATAGGGAGGCTACTGCTGGAGGAGAGCTATGACTATATAGGGAGGCTACTGCAGGACTAGAGCTGTGACTATATAGGGAGGCTACTGCAGGTGGAGAGCTGTGACTATATAGGGAGGCTAATGCAGGAGGAGAGCTGTGACTATATAGAGAGGCTACTGCAGGAGGAGAGCTGTGACTATATAGGGAGGCTACTGCAGGAGGAGAGCTGTGACTATATAGAGAGGCTACTGCAGGAGTAGAGCTATGACCATATAGGGAGGCTACTGCAGGAGGAGAGCTGTGACTAGGGAGGCTAATGCAGGAGGAGAGTTGTGACTATATAGGGAGGCTAATGCAGGAGGAGAGCTGTGACTATATAGAGAGGCTACTGCAGGAGGAGAGCTGTGACTATATAGGGAGGCTGAGAAGAGATGATACTGCAGGAGGAGAGCTGTGACTATATAGGGAGGCTACTGCAGGAGTAGAGCTGTGACTATATAGGGAGGCTACTGCAGGAGTAGAGCTGTGACTAGGGAGGCTACTGCAGGAGGAGAGCTGTGACTATATAGGGAGGCTACTGCAGGAGAAGAGCTGTGACTATATAAAGAGGCTACTGCAGGAGGAGAGCTTGACTATAGAGAGAGGCTACTGCAGGAGGAGAGCTTGACTATAGAGAGAGGCTACTGCAGGAGGAGAGCTGTGACTATATAGGGAGGCTAATGCAGGAGAGCTGTGACTATATAGAGAGGCTACTGCAGGAGGAGAGCTGTGACTAGGGAGGCTACTGCAGGAGGAGAGCTGTGACTATATAGAGAGGCTACTGCAGGAGTAGAGCTGTGACTATATAGGGAGGCTACTGCAGGAGGACAGCTGTGACTATATAGAGAGGCTACTGCAGGAGTAGAGCTGTGACTATATAGGGAGGCTACTGCAGGAGGAGAGCTGTGACTATATAGAGAGGCTACTGCAGGAGTAGAGCTGTGACCATGTAGAGAGGCTACTGCAGGAGGAGAGCTGTGACTATATAGGGAGGCTACTGCAGGAGGAGAGCTGTGACTATATAGAGAGGCTACTGCAGGAGTAGAGCTGTGACCATATAGGGAGACTACTGCAGGAGGAGAGCTGTGACTATATAGGGAGGCTAATGCAGGAGAGCTGTGACTATATAGAGGCTACTGCAAGAGGAGAGCTGTGACTATATAGGGAGGCTGAGAAGAGAGATGATACTGCAGGAGAGCTTTGACTATATAGGGAGGCTACTGCTGGAGGAGAGCTATGACTATATAGGGAGGCTACTGCAGGACTAGAGCTGTGACTATATAGGGAGGCTACTGCAGGTGGAGAGCTGTGACTATATAGGGAGGCTAATGCAGGAGGAGAGCTGTGACTATATAGAGAGGCTACTGCAGGAGGAGAGCTGTGACTATATAGGGAGGCTACTGCAGGAGGAGAGCTGTGACTATATAGAGAGGCTACTGCAGGAGTAGAGCTGTGACCATATAGGGAGGCTACTGCAGGAGGAGAGCTGTGACTAGGGAGGCTAATGCAGGAGGAGAGTTGTGACTATATAGGGAGGCTAATGCAGGAGGAGAGCTGTGACTATATAGAGAGGCTACTGCAGGAGGAGAGCTGTGACTATATAGGGAGGCTACTGCAGGAGGAGAGCTGTGACTATATAGAGAGGCTACTGCAGGAGTAGAGCTGTGACCATATAGGGAGGCTACTGCAGGAGGAGAGCTGTGACTAGGGAGGCTAATGCAGGAGGAGAGTTGTGACTATATAGGGAGGCTAATGCAGGAGAGCTGTGACTATATAGAGAGGCTACTGCAGGAGGAGAGCTGTGACTATATAGGGAGGCTGAGAAGAGATGATACTGCAGGAGGAGAGCTGTGACTATATAGGGAGGCTACTGCAGGAGTAGAGCTGTGACTATATAGGGAGGCTACTGCAGGAGTAGAGCTGTGACTAGGGAGGCTACTGCAGGAGGAGAGCTGTGACTATATAGGGAGGCTACTGCAGGAGAAGAGCTGTGACTATATAGAGAGGCTACTGCAGGAGGAGAGTTGTGACTATATAGGGAGGCTAATGCAGGAGGAGAGCTGTGACTATATAGAGAAGCTACTGCAGGAGGAGAGCTGTGACTATATAGGGAGGCTGAGAAGAGAGCTGATACTGCAGGAGGAGAGCTGTGACTATATAGGGAAGCTACTGCAGGAGGAGAACTTTGACTATATAGGGAGGCTACTGCAGGAGGAGAGCTGTGACTATATAGGGAGGCTACTGCAGGAGGAGAGCTGTGACTATATAGGGAGGCTGAGAAGAGAGATGATACTGCAGGAGGAGAGCTGTGACTAGGGAGGCTACTGCAGGAGTAGAGCTATGACTATATAGGGAGGCTACTGCAGGAGTAGAGCTGTGACTATATAGGGAGGCTACTGCAGGTGGAGAGCTGTGACTAGGGAGGCTACTGCAGGAGGAGAGCTGTGACTATATAGGGAGGCTACTGCAGGAGGAGAGCTTGACTATAGAGAGAGGCTACTGCAGGAGGAGAGCTTGACTATAGAGAGAGGCTACTGCAGGAGGAGAGCTGTGACTATATAGGGAGGCTAATGCAGGAGAGCTGTGACTATATAGAGAGGCTACTGCAGGAGGAGAGCTGTGACTAGGGAGGCTACTGCAGGAGGAGAGCTGTGACTATATAGAGAGGCTACTGCAGGAGGAGAGCTGTGACTATATAGGGAGGCTACTGCAGGAGGACAGCTGTGACTATATAGAGAGGCTACTGCAGGAGTAGAGCTGTGACTATATAGGGAGGCTACTGCAGGAGGAGAGCTTGACTATAGAGAGAGGCTACTGCAGGAGGAGAGCTTGACTATAGAGAGAGGCTACTGCAGGAGGAGAGCTGTGACTATATAGGGAGGCTAATGCAGGAGAGCTGTGACTATATAGAGAGGCTACTGCAGGAGGAGAGCTGTGACTAGGGAGGCTACTGCAGGAGGAGAGCTGTGACTATATAGAGAGGCTACTGCAGGAGTAGAGCTGTGACTATATAGGGAGGCTACTGCAGGAGGACAGCTGTGACTATATAGAGAGGCTACTGCAGGAGTAGAGCTGTGACTATATAGGGAGGCTACTGCAGGAGGAGAGCTGTGACTATATAGAGAGGCTACTGCAGGAGTAGAGCTGTGACCATGTAGAGAGGCTACTGCAGGAGGAGAGCTGTGACTATATAGGGAGGCTACTGCAGGAGGAGAGCTGTGACTATATAGAGAGGCTACTGCAGGAGTAGAGCTGTGACCATATAGGGAGACTACTGCAGGAGGAGAGCTGTGACTATATAGGGAGGCTAATGCAGGAGAGCTGTGACTATATAGAGGCTACTGCAGGAGGAGAGCTGTGACTATATAGGGAGGCTGAGAAGAGAGATGATACTGCAGGAGAGCTTTGACTATATAGGGAGGCTACTGCTGGAGGAGAGCTATGACTATATAGGGAGGCTACTGCAGGACTAGAGCTGTGACTATATAGGGAGGCTACTGCAGGTGGAGAGCTGTGACTATATAGGGAGGCTAATGCAGGAGGAGAGCTGTGACTATATAGAGAGGCTACTGCAGGAGGAGAGCTGTGACTATATAGGGAGGCTACTGCAGGAGGAGAGCTGTGACTATATAGAGAGGCTACTGCAGGAGTAGAGCTGTGACCATATAGGGAGGCTACTGCAGGAGGAGAGCTGTGACTAGGGAGGCTAATGCAGGAGGAGAGTTGTGACTATATAGGGAGGCTAATGCAGGAGGAGAGCTGTGACTATATAGAGAGGCTACTGCAGGAGGAGAGCTGTGACTATATAGGGAGGCTACTGCAGGAGGAGAGCTGTGACTATATAGAGAGGCTACTGCAGGAGTAGAGCTATGACCATATAGGGAGGCTACTGCAGGAGGAGAGCTGTGACTAGGGAGGCTAATGCAGGAGGAGAGTTGTGACTATATAGGGAGGCTAATGCAGGAGAGCTGTGACTATATAGAGAGGCTACTGCAGGAGGAGAGCTGTGACTATATAGGGAGGCTGAGAAGAGATGATACTGCAGGAGGAGAGCTGTGACTATATAGGGAGGCTACTGCAGGAGTAGAGCTGTGACTATATAGGGAGGCTACTGCAGGAGTAGAGCTGTGACTAGGGAGGCTACTGCAGGAGGAGAGCTGTGACTATATAGGGAGGCTACTGCAGGAGAAGAGCTGTGACTATATAGAGAGGCTACTGCAGGAGGAGAGTTGTGACTATATAGGGAGGCTAATGCAGGAGGAGAGCTGTGACTATATAGAGAAGCTACTGCAGGAGGAGAGCTGTGACTATATAGGGAGGCTGAGAAGAGAGCTGATACTGCAGGAGGAGAGCTGTGACTATATAGGGAAGCTACTGCAGGAGGAGAACTTTGACTATATAGGGAGGCTACTGCAGGAGGAGAGCTGTGACTATATAGGGAGGCTACTGCAGGAGGAGAGCTGTGACTATATAGGGAGGCTGAGAAGAGAGATGATACTGCAGGAGGAGAGCTGTGACTAGGGAGGCTACTGCAGGAGTAGAGCTATGACTATATAGGGAGGCTACTGCAGGAGTAGAGCTGTGACTATATAGGGAGGCTACTGCAGGTGGAGAGCTGTGACTAGGGAGGCTACTGCAGGAGGAGAGCTGTGACTATATAGGGAGGCTACTGCAGGAGGAGAGCTGTGACTATATAGGGAGGTTGAGAAGAGATGATACTGCAGGACGAGAGCTGTGACTATATAGGGAGGCTACTGCAGGAGGAGAGCTGTGACTATATAGGGAGGCTACTGCAGGAGGAGAGCTGTGACTATATAGGGAGGTTGAGAAGAGAGATGATACTGCAGGACGAGAGCTGTGACTATATAGGGAGGCTACTACAGGAGAAGAACTTTGACTATATAGGGAGGCTACTGCAGGAGTAGAGCTGTGACAATACAGGGAGGCTACTGAAGGCCAAGAAGAGATACTGCGGGAGAGCTGTGACAGTATACAGGCAGCTTTATAAAGGGAAACAGAGGAGAGATGTTGCAAAGAGGGCTGTAAATGTACTGTATACAAGGAGCTTTATATAGGGCAACAGGATAGATACTGCAGGAGGAAGGCTGCGACTGTATACAGGGAGCTTTATATAAGGAGGCAGGAGAGGCACTGCAAGAGAGCTGTGACTAGATAAGGCTGAGAGGAGAGATACTGCAGGAGGGTTGTGAATGTATATAAGGAGTCAGAGGAGCGCTATAACTATACATGTAGCTTTATATAGACAGGCGAAATACACCTCAGGAGGACAGCTGTTACTGTATATAGGAAGGCTGAGAGGAGAGATACTGCAGGAGGGCTGTGAATGTATATAAGGAGTCAGAGGAGCTCCATAACTATACATGTAGCTTTATAGAGACAGGCGAAATACACCTCAGGAGGACAGCTGTTACTGTATATAGGAAGGCTGAGAGGAGAGATACTGCAGGAGGGCTGTAACTATGCAAAGAGCTTTATATAGGGAGGCCGAGGAGATACTGCAGGAGGGCTGTGACTGTATATACAGAGCTTTATAAAGGGAGGCCAAGGAGAGATACTGCAGGAGGAGGGCTGTGACAGTATACAGGGAGCGTTATATAGGGAAGCTGAGAAGAGAGATACTGCAGGAGGAGGCCTGTGACTGTGCAGAGGGCTGTGTATATTGGTTATGAGAGGAGTGAAATATTGCAAGAGAAGGACTGTGTTTGTATACAAGAGATATACTAGGTTAACATCCTCAATAATCAGAACCTCCCACTCCCGTCTCCAAGACCTTTCACGTGCTGCACCAATTCTTTGGAATGCACTACCCAGGTTGATATGATTAATCCCCACAGTTTTAAGCGTGCCCTAAAAACGCATTTGTTCAGAGTGGCCTATCGCCTCAACGCATTAACCTAACTATCCTTGTGTGGCCCATTCAAAAAATTTTTTTTTTACCATAATCGGGTTCCTCGCATCACATTCTTACATTCTTTATGCATTTAATAGCCCTCTGTGTCTGTACTGTTACATACTTAGGCTGTTAACTGGTTCATGCAGCATTACAGGAACACCAGATTCTTACACTATGGCTGGTCCAAACAACAAAAGCAATTGTTACCACCCAACTTTTGCGTCTCCCCTTTTTCCTCATAGATTGTAAGCTTGTGAGCAGGGCCCTCATTCCTCGTGGTATCTGTTTTGATCTATGTGTTTATTGCTATGCTGTAATGTCTATCATTTGTCCAAGTCCCCTCTATAATGTAAAGGAATATGTTGGCACTATAGAAATAAAATTATTATTACTATACTACAGGAGGGCTGTACATAGAGAAACTTATACGAATAATTGGGATGGATTTTCATTATGGAATAAAAATGTTGATATTTATTTAACTGACCACCATTTACCTCCGCAGCATCTCCCTTCTATTCATAACTAAGGTGACAGAACCAGAATGGGGTCACTGTATGGGGGAAGTCCTTAGGCTGCATTCACACATTGGCCTGGATAACCCCTTTATTACTGATATTTAGAAAAATCAACAATCTGTGCTGCTCACTTCTTTATAAAATAAAGAGGGCAGCCCCAGATTCTGCTGCCTGAATCTGCGAATGTACAGAATGCTTTCAGAGCCGGCCCAGATTATCAGTATGGTAAAACGTGTGACTGCTGCTGTTTTGGAAGCCATGGGTAAAGGAGAGCCTGGAAGAGGGGTGCTGTGGAAACAAATGAAGGGACTTAGCGTCTGTCATGCCAGTATACACCAGTTTAGGTCACTTTTTAGCAAAAAGAGCAACTAAATTTTCTTCTGATTTTTCCATATTTAGCAGGTACTTAAATTGCGTGCAGATCGGTGAACGTGCTCAGATAAGGTGTTATCCGCATGCTCGGGTGCTGAGTATCTTCAGAGTGCTCGATTAATATGTTCGAGTCGCCGCGGGTGCATGTCTCGCTGCTGTTCCGACAGCAGCAACGCATGTAGTGATTGCATAACAAACAGGCAATCCCTGCATGTATTGCAGCTGTCAAACAGCTGCCAAACATGCAGCCGCGGGGACTTGGATGTATTTTTTGAGTACGCCGAAGACACTCTGATAGCACATGAGCATGCTCGGATAACACCATATCCAAGCACGTTCGTTCATCACTAAAAAGTAACGAAGTTCTGTGTGCGCCTGAGAAAGGAACTGGGCTCTCCTGTCTGCCGAGGCGCGCTCTCCTGTCTGCTGAGGAACGCTCTTTTCAGGAGTCTATTCAGCAACTGGTGGCGGCTCAACAGTCGGACCCTCGATGATCTGCAGGTAAAATTAGGAATATGATCTCAATTACTTTTTAACTCTATGAGCTGAACAGTAAAATAGATACACAACACAACTTTCAATATTTATCAAAATTTGGATCATACAGAAAGTCCATCCGCAGGCCTGTAATAAATAGTAGTGGTTACAGGCATTATTTTGCAGCTTTGCTATTTTTGTGTAATTTTCCCAGCAGATAGATCTCGGTGGACTCCATCCTGCTGGCCTTAGGCTTCACAGTCTTTACAACCTGAAATCTCTGCCGTAGCTTGTCTCTTATTAGGCTGCTTTCTCCTCCGTCCCAGATCTTACACAAGAAGCTCCCGCCAGGTCTCAGAACCATATCGGACAAGTCCAGGAGGGACAGACACATGATGACAAGTCTTTGGTGATCCAGTTCTTTTATGCCACTTGCATTTGGGGCCATGTCACTTAAGATGACGTCTGCCTGTCCGGAAGCAAGGAGCGCAATGATTTTCCTATGGGTGGCAGGATCTGTAAGGTCACACTTAGGGAGGAAAACTGCTCCTTCCAGTGGATTTATGTGATGAAGATCAACTCCCAGGACAAAGCCGACACTGGCTGCAGGGTCTAGAGCAAAAATGAAATGAATGGAAGAAGAGGAAGAGATATACAAAAAAATAAATATATATATTATATATACATACTACATACACACATCACTATATATTCAATCCCCCCATTACAAATTAGATTTGTTGCTAAAATGTATGACCTTTGAAAAGCGTTCTAAGTACTTATTAGAGCCCTACTGACTGTTACGACCTGCGGCAAACATGATGCATAGCCAGATACCAAGTTCTGGTAGCGTTCCTGAGGAATCTTAGCCCTTTCCTCATGGGTAATGGCCTCCAGTTCACTAATATTCTTGGCTTTGTGTGCTGCATCCATCTTCTTCAAATCCCACTAAAGATTTTCTATAGGGTTCAAGTCAGGTGATGGTGATGGCCACTTCAGAATATTCCATGACTTCTTCTGAAACAATGCCTCAGTGGATACTGAGGTGTGCTCGAGATCACTGTCCTGTTGGAAGATCCAAAGACGCCAAAGCTTCATCTTCCCCACAGAAGGCATGATGTTTTCTCCTAGAACTTCCTGATCCTTTCGTGAATCTATCTTGCCTTCCACATACAGCAGGTTTCCAGTGCAAGAGGAAGCAAAGCAGTCCAAGAGCATCACTGAGCCACCACCATGCTTCACTGTAGACATCGCTGAGCCACTGCCATGCTTCACTATAGTCATCACTGAGTGACCACCATTTTTTACAGTAGTCATCACCGAGCCACTGCCATGCTTCACTGTAGGCATTACCGAGACATCCCAATGCTTCATTTTAGGCATAACAGAGCCACCGCCATGCTTCACTGTAGGCATTACCGAGACACCCCAATGCTTCATTTTAGGCATAACCGAGCCACCGCCATGCTTCACTGTAGGCATCACCGAGCCACCGTAATGCTTCACTGTAGGCATCACTAAGTCACCACCATACTTCACTGTAGGCATCACTGAATCACCACCATGCTTCACTGTAGGCATTACCAAGACACCCCAATGCTTCATTTTAGGCATAACCAAGCCGCCACCATGCTTCACTGTAGGCATTACAGAGCCACCGCAATGTTTCGCTGTAGGCATCACTCAGTTGCCACCATACTTCACTGTAGGCATCAACGAGCCACCGACGTGCTTCACTGTGGACATTACAGAGCCACCACCATGCCTCAATGTAGGCACCAACCTTTCCTCCCCATGCTTCAACGTAGACATCAACCTCTCACCACCAAGCTTCACTGCAGACACCACCGAGCCACCACCATGTTTCACTGTAGACATCACCAAGACACCACCATGCTTCACTGTAGGCATCACCGAGCCACCGCAATGCTTCATTGTAGGTATCACAGAGTTGCCACAATACTCTACTGTATGCATCACTGAGTCACCACCATACTTCACTGTAGGCATCACTGAGCTACCACCACGCTTCACTGTAAACATCACCGAGCCACCACCATGTCTCACTGTAGACATCACCGAGCCAAAACCAAGCCACAATGTAGGCATCAACCTTTCATCCCCATGCTTCAACGTAGACATCAACCGCTCACCACCATGCTTCACTGCAAGCAACATCGAGCGATTGCCATGCTTCACTGTAGACATCACATAGACACCGCCAAGCTTCACTGTAGGCATCACCGAGCCACCGCAATGCTTCACTGTAGGCATCACTGAGTTGCCACCATACTTTACAGTATGCATCACTGAGTCATCACCATACTTCACTGTAGGCTACTTCACTGTAGGCATCACTGTGCCCCCGCCATGCTTCACTGTAGAAATCACCAAGCCACCACCACGCCTAAATGTAGGCATCAACCTTTCATCCCCATGCTTCAACGTAGACATCAACCTCTCATCACCATGCTTCACTGCAGGCATCACTGAGCCACCACCATGCTTCACTGTAGACATTACCAAACCACAGCCCTGATTCACAGAACAGAATTCCAAAACTTACGTTGCTTATTTAAGCTGTTTTGAGTGTACTGAGGCAAAAATTTTATTGCGTTTTTGGATCATTAGAGGGGTTTGTCTTAGATCTCGGGAATGGAGACCTTTAGAATTTAACATGCGCTTTGCTATGAAACAGAACAGAAACAGCAGTGCCCGCTACCATTTAATTTTGCTGCCGGTCTGTTGCAATCACTCTAGGGGTTGTTTTTGCCTCCTCTGGAATCTGGTGGTAGTTTCCTCCTTCTTGCCATGTCCAGAGAGTGTAACTGGTGTTCCAATAACTGTGAAGTTATCATAGAATCGTAGAGTTGGAAGGGACATCCTGGGCCATCTGGTCCAACCCCCTGCTCAAAGCAGGATTCGCTAAATCATCCCAGTCAGATGTCTGTCCAGCCTCTGTTTGAAGACTTCCATTGAAGGAGAACTCACCACTTCTCGTGGCAGCCTGTTCCACTCATTGATCACTCTAACTGTCAAAAAGTTTTTTCTAATATCTAATCTGTGTCTCCTCCCATTCAGTTTCATCCCATTGCTTCTAGTCTTTCCTTGTGCAAATGAGAATAAAGTTGATCCTTCTACAATGTGACAGCCCTTTAGATATTTGTAGACAGCTATTAAGTCTCCTCTCAGTCTTCTCTTTTGCAAACTAAACATTCCCAAATCCTGCAACCTTTCCTCATAAGACAGGGTTTGCAGACCGGTCACCATTCTGGTCGCTCTTTTCTGAACTTGCTCCAGTTTGTTGATGTCTTTTTTAAAATGTGGTGCCCAAAACTGGACACAATATTCCAGATGAGGTCTGACCAAAGAGGAGTAGAGGGAAATAATGACTTCACGTGATCTAGACTGTATGCTTCTGTTAATACATCCTAGAATTGCATTTGCCTTTTTTGCTGCTGCATCACACTGTTGACTCATATTCAGTCTGTGATCTATTAGTATACCCAAGTCTTTTTCACATGTGCTGTCACTTAGCCCTATTCCTCCCATTCTATATATGCTTTTTTCATTTTTATTGCCCAGATGTAGTACTTTGCATTTCTCCCTGTTAAAAACCATTCTGTTAGTTGCTGCCCACTTCTCCAGTTTATTTAAATCTTTTTGAAACCTCTCTCTCTCTTCTCTAGTATTAGCTATCCCTCCTAGCTTTGTGTCATCAGCAAATTTAATCAGTTTACCCTCAATTCCTTCATCTAAATCGTTGATAAAGATGTTGAACAATACAGGGCCCAGGACAGAGCCCTGTGGTACCCCACTTGAGACATTCTTCCAACTGGATGTGCAGCCATTTACGACCACTCTTTGGGTCCGATCACTAAGCCAGTTATGAATCCACCTAACAGTTGCCTTGTCCATTCCATACTTAGTCATTTTTTCAATAAGGATTGCATGAGAGACTTTGTCAAATGCTTTGCTGAAGTCAAGATATACTATATCTACAGTATTTCCTTGATCCACCCAATCAGTGATACCGTCATAGAAGGAAATTAAGTTAGTCTGACATGACTTATTAGTTACAAACCCATGCTGACTCTGTTTAATCACTTCATTCTTATCCAGGTATTGACATACATGTTGTTTAATAATTTGTTCAAAGATCTTTCCTGGTATAGAAGTCAGACTCACTGGCCTATAGTTGCCTGGGTCCACCTTCTTCCCCTTTTTGAAGATAGGAACAACATTTGCTCTTCTCCAGTCTTCTGGCACTTCTCCTGTTCTCCAAGAATTTTCAAAGATTATGGAGAGGGGTTCAAAAATTTCTTCTGCTATCTCCTTCAGTACTCTGGGGTGTAATTCATCTGGACCTGGGGACTTGAATTCATTTAGGTTAGCTAAGTGTTTCCTCACTATCTTTCTGTTTATAGATATCCTGGATTCTTCTATTCCCTTAATAGGACAGTGAAGAACAGTTGATGTTACATTTCCTTTCTGAGAGAAAACAGATGCAAAATAGGAATTTAAAAGTTCAGCCTTCTCAACATCCTGTCTTACCATTTCATCATTTTCATCCTGTAAAAATCCTATAGCATCTTTGACTTTTCTTTTACTTTTGACATATCCCCAAAATCCTTTATTATTGCTTTTGACATCTCTTGCAAGCCTCAATTCATTTTCAGCTTTAGATAATCTGATTTGTGCCCTGCAGGTTCTGCAGACAGCATTATATTCTTCTTTAGATATGCCTCCCTCTTTCCATTTTATAAACATTTCTTTCTTCCTTTTTAGCATGTGCTTAAGTTCTGTGTTCATCCATCCTGGTTTCCTTAAATGCTTCGTATTCTTCCCTCTTTTCGGAATTGTTAACAACTGTGCTTTGAGAATTTCATTTTTCAAGATTTCCCATCCTTCCTGGACATTTTTGTCTTTAAGTAAATCCAGCCATTGGATCCCTCCAATTCTCTTTCTGAATCCCTTAAAATCTGCCTTTCTGAAATCTAACCTTGACGTCTGAGTCTTCACAGGTCTTCCTCCTCTAGTTATCCAAAATTCTAAAATAGCATGGTCGCTACCTCCTAGGGTCCCAGCCACTTTTACCTCCTCAACCATTTCCTCCCTGTTTATAAGGATTAGATCCAAGGTAGCAGTTCCCCTTGTTTTCTCCCTTACCTTTTGGAAGATAAAGTTGTCAGCAAGAGAGGATAAGAATTTCCTTGACCTGTTAGTTTTGCCTGAGAGAGATTCCCAACAAATGTCTGGATAGTTGAAATCTCCCATGACAACTATGTCATATTTTTTGGAGAACTTGGCCATTTGATGCATAAAGAGTTCATCCATATCTTCAGCTTGCACAGGCGGCCTGTAGTAAATGCCTACAATGGTGTCCTTTCCATTGTTCTGTCCTTGTATTCTTACCCAAACAGTTTCTACAGAACTCCCAGTCTCTGAAGCTTCAATCTCTGTGCAGATATACGCGTTTCTAACATACAATGCGACACCCCCTCCTCGTTTATCAAGTCTGTTTCTTGTAAATAAGTTGTATCCTTCTAGTCTTGTATTCTAATCATGTGTATTGTCCCACCAAGTTTCAGTGATTCCAATGACATCATATTTCTTTTCCTGTGTTAGTAGTTCCAATTCTCCTTGTTTGTTGCCCATGCTTTGTGCATTAGTATAGAAACATTTTAGTTTGTGATTGGTCTCTCTTTCTCCAATATTTTTATTAATTAGATTCTTTCGTCTTTGTTCTTCCTTTCCACTTCTAATAGCAGAGTTCTCAATAGCATTTGTCAGGTGTATGGCTTTTTCTGGTCTTTTGCTTCCCTTCCCATGTTGTTCTAGTTTAAAGCTCTCCTTACAAGTGTAGCAAGGCGACTTCCAAATACATGCTTTCCAGTCTTCGTAAGGTGCACCCCATCTCTAGCAAGTAGTCCATCGTAAAGGTAATTCACTCCGTGATCCAGAAATCCAAATCGTTGCTGATGGCACCATCGACGTAGCCAGTTGTTCACCTGCAGAATCTTATTCCACCTCCTTGTTCCATGGCCATCCACTGGGAGGATGGAAGAGAAGGCCACCTGCGCTCCCAGTTCTTTCACTTTCTTGCCTAAGTCTTCAAAGTCTCTGCAGATGGTTTCCAGGTCGTTTCTTGCAGTGTCATTTGTCCCCACATGTAGTAGCAGGAATGGGTAGTCATCTGTAGGTCTGAAGAGTCCTGATATCCTGTCAGACACATCTTTAATTTTTGCACCTGGAAGACAGCACATTTCTCTTGAAGTTATATCCGGTCTGCAGATAGCGGCCTCTGTTCCTCTCAACAGGGAATCCCCCATGACCACCACTCTCCGTTTCTTCTTCACAACATTTTTCTTTCTCCATCCAGGAGGACTCTGAAGGCGTACAAGGTTGCTGTTTGTTGGCAAAGTCTTATCCTGATGTATTTCTTCATCGTTTTCCTGCGTGAGAGCCTGGTACTGGTTTCTGAGCAGTATGGGTGCTGACTGCCTCCTGATCCTCCTGCTTCTCTGGGTCACATGTCTCCATTCCTCTGTTTCTTCAGGTGCACTTCGAATTTCTTCACTTTCTGTAACATGAAGAGATAATTCTGCTCTGTCCAAGAACTCTTCACCTTCCTTAATGATCTTCAACGTAGCTAACCTCTCTTCGAGATTTTGCAACTTTTCCTCCAACAGGGACACAAGCTTGCATTTGTGGCATGTGAAGTTTGGCTTTTCCACTGGTAAATCTGTGTGTTATGATTATGAACCCTGCTTCCATCCCCATTTCTGAAAACACCCAATGCCTTTGTATGTTTAATCTATTTCCTTGCCTGCACAAGGCACTGACCTCTTCTAACCTTCTGGACCAATCTTTTAAACAACCCCATTAATATTAGTGAACTGGAGGCCATTGCCCATGAGGAAAGGGCTAAGATTCCTCAGGATCGCTGCCAAAAGCTGGTGTTTGCCTATGCATCAGGTTTGCAGCAGGTCGTAACAGCTAGCAGGGCTCAACTACCGCAAGTACTAAAAACACTAGTAATGAAGGGGGTGAATAATCCTGAGACTGCAGTAGTCAGTAAAAGAGACATTTTCTGCTGAATCTGGAGGAAACACTTGTTCTATTAGTACTCTTAAGCTACATTATTTACATTGATCTTGTGTCACTGGGTTATTGCAAGTGATAGAAAGTTTGCTAATAACAACGTTAATAGTAAATCTCATGCAATGAGATATGAATCATTGTAACCTGCATCCCTGGTTATGCAATAATGAACATATAATCATGAACTAAACTGTTTTCAGCAACAGCGCCACTCTTGCCCGCTGGCCAACTCTAGTATTGCAGCTTCGTATTGAATGAGATGGAGCTGTCATATTAGGCACAATAGAGGGTTAATACTATTTTTCAAAAGGAAAATATAAGAAAAAATGTACCCTTTTTCCAATCTCATCCACCAGAAAGCCTTGTGTTCAAGCCTCAGTATTGCATTAGAGAATTACACAGCACGCAATTCCCCTGTTGGCATCACCATTGTTGCAGTACAAAAGAGACTGCTGCCCGTGATCAGAGCCTGTGGGCAATGGTCAGCAATTATTAGATCAGTTTCCATAATAAAATCATACTAGGAAATAACTGGTTAAATTATCCCTTAATACAATATTAAAAAGTGAAAAAGAAATATGTTCTTACCTTTTCCCAATGAATTTACTTTGTCCACCAGCACCTGACTCCAGGCCCCGGGGGCCGCACCGCAATCTACAACGTGATGCCCCGGCTGCAGGATTTTCTGCTCCTTGTCTATCTCCAGCAGCTTGAAGGCGCTGCGACAACGGTAATTTTGGGCATGTGCCGCCTTTACATAGGGATCCCTCCGCTGCCTGGCAAGCCATATCTGCTCTGCCCCCGTCTTGGCCTTCCGCACCCCTAGAGAGATGTGCAGGCTGCGGCACTGCGGTGTCCGCCAAAGGCTAGAAAATATAATGCATGTGATAGAGTGACCCCATAATGCAAATTGCCAAAGTGCCCTAATGTCAGTCACCGCCAAAGTGTGCCATGATAGAATAAGCCTCGTAATGGCGACAGCCACCAAGCTCCCATTAACGAGAGAGACAAAGTGCCACAAAAAAAAGACTGGCTGTGAGATTTGTGTGTATCCAAGACATGGGAGTCTTTCTCCCAGTAATATAGGCTGGCTGTGAGATCTGTGTGTATTCAAGATGTGGGAGTGATTCTCCCAGTAATATAGGCTGGCTGTGAGATCTGTGTGTATCCAAGACTTGGGAGTGTTTCTCCCAGAAATATAGGCTAGCTGTGAGATCAGTGCGTATCCAAGACGTGGGAGTGTTTCTCCCAGTAATACAGGCTGGCTGTGAGATCTGTATGCATTCAAGACGTGGGAGTGTTTCTCCCAGTAATATAGGCTGGCTGTGAGATCTGTATGTATTCAAGATGTGGGAGTGTTTCTCCCAGTAATATAGGCTGGCTGTGAGATCTGTGTGCATCCAAGACGTAGGAGTGTTTCTCCTAGTAATATAGGCTGGCTGAGAGATCTGTGTGTATTCAAGATGTGGGAGTGTTTCTCCCAGTAATATAGGCTGGCTGTGAGATCTGTGTGTATTCAAGATGTGGGAGTGTTGCTCCCAGTAATATAGGCTGGCTGAGAGATCTGTGTGTATCCAACACGAGGGAGTGTTTCTCCCAGTAATATAGGCTGGCTGTCAGATTTGTGTGTATCCAAGATGTGGGAGTGTTTCTCCCAGTAATATAGGTTGGCTGTGAGATCTATGTGTATCCAAGATGTTGGCGCATGTCAGCACAGCTTCTATCCTGCACTTATTAACTCTCCATGTGCTAGCCTTCTCTGTTGCACGTTTTCTGTGCCTTCCCTAAGCTACTCCTCCATCCTGCTATCTCTAATGCTACTTTCACACATCCATGTGCTACCATCTGAGAAATGGACCGATTGGTTTCTCAGGTGTTATCCTTGTTGCTCTGTTTTTTTTCATTATTTGAACTTTAATTTATCCATTGACTCTTAACAATGGATCAAATAAAAACAGATGAAACTTGGATGGAACTCAGAAATAGAAAGTTTGTCTTCCTATCTTCATCCGTGTCTCACAGACCCCCATGGATTTTAATGTCCGAGTCTGATCCACAAAACGGATGACAATAGGACTAGCTCTGGAGACTCGGACCAGTTTTTAAAACTGATGCGAGTATTGGTCAAGTAAACTTTATAGGTCCATATGCTGCCGGGGAAAAAAAAAAAAAACAGTACTAGGTCATGGCACACGGATGTGTGAATGTAGCCTGAAGTGTCAGTCAAATGTCCGTTTTTCTCACGTACAATAAAAATGGATCGATTACTTTGATCAGTGGTTGATAGTTTGGTCCTATCGTCATCCGTTTTTTCTCTGACGTGTACAAAAAAAAAACTTTATCCACGTGAAAACCACAGATAGCACTCAAACATGAAACACTGAGAGAAGGGATGGGGGAGCAGAGAGCCGTAAGGAGGAGGAGCAGAGAGATGCAAGGAGGGCAAGCAGATAGCAATAAGGAGTAGGAAAAGAGAGCTGTAAGGAGGAGGAGCAGAGAGACATAAGGAGGGGGAGCAGAGAGACATAAGGAGGGCGAGCAGAGAGCCGCAAGGAGGGCGAGCAGAGAGCCGCCAGGAGGGCGAGCAGAGAGCCGCCAGGAGGGCGAGCAGAGAGCCGTCAGGAAGGCGAGAAGAGAGCCTTCAGGAGGGCGAGCAGAGAGCCGTCAGGAGGGCGAGCAGAGAGCCGTCAGGAGGGCGAGCAGAGAGCCGTCAGGAGGGCGAGCAGAGAGCCGTCAGGAGGGCGAGCAGATAGTAATAAGGAGTAGGAAAAGAGGGCCGTAAAGAGGGGGAGCAGTGAGCCATAAGGAGCAGAGAGACATAAGGAGGGCGAGCAGAAAGCAGTAAGGAGGAACAGAGAGACATAAGGAGGAGGAGCAGAGAGCAGCAAGGTGGAGGAGCTGAGAGTAGCAAGGAGAAGGAGCAGAGAGCAGCAAGGAGGAGCTGATAGTAATAAGGAGTAGGAAAAGAGAGCCATCTGGAAGGCGAGCAGAGAGCCGTCAGGAAGGCGAGCATAGAGCCGTCAGGAAGGCGAGCAGAGAGCCGTCAGGAGGGCGAGCAGAGAGCCGTCAGGAGGGCGAGCAGATAGTAATAAGGAGTAGGAAAAGAGAGCTGTAAGGAGGGGAGCAGGGAGACCTAAGGAGGAGCAGAGAGCCATAAGGAGGAGCAGAGAGACATAAGGAGGGCGAGCAGAGAGCTGTAAGGAGGAACAGAGAGACATGAGGAGCAGAGAGCAGCAAGGAGGAGGAGCAGAGAGCAGCAAGGAGGAGGAGCAAATAGTAATAAGGAGTAGGAAAAGAGAGCCGTAAGGAGGAGGAGCAGAGAGCCGTCAGGAGGGCGAGCAGATAGTAATAAGGAGTAGGAAAAGAGAGCCGTAAGGAGGGGAGCAGAGAGACATAAGGAGGAGGAGCAGAGAGCCATAAGGAGGAACAGAGAGACATAAGGAGGAGGAGCAGAGAGCAGCAAGGAGGAGCAGAGAGCAGCAAGGAGGAGGAGCAAATAGTAATGAATAGGAAAAGAGAGCCGTAAGGAGGAGGAGCAGAGAGCCGTCAGGAGGGCGAGCAGAGAGCCGTCAGGAGGGCGAGCAGAGAGCCGTCAGGAGGGCGAGCAGAGAGCCGTCAGGAGGGCGAGCAGAGAGCCGTCAGGAGGGCGAGCAGATAGTAATATGGAGTAGGAAAAGAGAGCCGTAAGGAGGGGAAGCAGAGAGACATAAGGAGGAGGAGCAGAGAGCCATAAGGAGGAGCAGAGAGCCATAAGGAGGGCGAGCAGAGAGCCGTAAGGAGGAGCAGAGAGACATAAGGAGGAGGAGCAAAGAGGAGGAAGGAGGGCGAGCAGAGAGCCGTAAGAAGGGTGAGCAGAGAGCCGTAACGAGGGCGAGCAGATAGTAATAAGAAGTAGGAAAAGAGAGCCATAAGGAGGGGGAGCAGAGAGACATAAGGAGAAGGAGCAGAGTGGCGTAAGGAGGGCAAGCAGATAGTAATAAGGAGTAGGAAAAGAGAGCCATAAGGAGGAGGAGCAGAGAGACATAAGGAGGAGGAGCAGAGAGCCGTAAGGAGGAGGAGAGAGCCGTAAGGAGGGCGAGTATAGAGCCGTAAGGAGGAGAAGCAGAGAGCCATAAAGAGGGCGAGTGGAGAACGTTAAAGAGGGCGAGCGGAGAACGTTAAAGAGGGCGAGCGGAGAACGTTAAAGAGGGCGAGCGGAGAACGTTAAAGAGGGCGAGCGGAGAACGTTAAAGAGGGCGAGCGGAGAACTTTAAAGAGGGCGAGCGGAGAACTTTAAAGAGGGCGAGCGGAGAACTTTAAAGAGGGCGAGCGGAGAACGTTAAGGAGGGCGAGCGGAGAACGTTAAGGAGGGCGAGCGGAGAACGCTAAGGAGGGCGAGCGGAGAACGTTAAGGAGGGCGAGCGGAGAACGCTAAGGAGGGCGAGCGGAGAACGCTAAGGAGGGCGAGCGGAGAACGTTAAGGAGGGCGAGCGGATAACGCTAAGGAGGGCGAGCGGAGAACGCTAAGGAGGGTGAGCGGAGAGCGTTAAGGAGGGCGAGCGGAAAGCGTTAAGGAGGGCGAGCGGAGAGCGTTAAGGAAGGCTCGAGCGGAGAGCGTTAAGGAAGGCTCGAGAGGAGAGCGTTAAGGAAGGCTCGAGAGGAGAGCGTTAAGGAAGGCTCGAGAGGAGAGCGTTAAGGAAGGCTCGAGAGGAGAGCGTTAAGGAAGGCTCGAGAGGAGAGCGTTAAGGAAGGCTCGAGAGGAGAGCGTTAAGGAAGGCTCGAGAGGAGAGCGTTAAGGAAGGCTCGAGAGGAGAGCGTTAAGGAAGGCTCGAGAGGAGAGCGTTAAGGAAGGCTCGAGAGGAGAGCGTTAAGGAAGGCTCGAGAGGAGAGCGTTAAGGAGGAGGAGCAGAAAGCAGTAAGGAGGGGGATTGCTAAAGCTAAACCAGAGGTGGCAGCAGCATGAGCAAGACGCCGGGAAGGATGCCTTTGCTGAGCAGCTTCCACTGCAGTCGGGACTGAATGGGAGACCACAGAAGGCAAGGCTTGGCATTCCTCCTGTGCAGAGGTCGGAACCCGACCCCTAAAAGAAGGTTGCTTATTATTACACTTAGGAAGCAAATGAGCAATTAAAATAATAATACAGGAAAGATGTATATCTTTGTACCGTGTTAGCCAGTAGATAGAAAAATATTCAGAATTGAGAGTCCTCAGTGGTTGATACCTTTTAATGGCTAATTGAAAAGATGGTAACACATTGCAAGCTTTCGAGACTACTCAGGTCTCTTCATCAGGCATAGACTAATACAAAATCTAAAGAGTCACATATTTATGCACAATACAGCACAGAAAAAATGCAATAGATGAGACAAGTGACGTGAAGCAGAATTATGATTATGGGAGAGGGAGAAACATAAATATTGGACCAGTTCATAGAAAAGGAGTCCAGATGTTTTATTGTCCTCTGACTGGGGTCTCCTAATGTGTTGTGATGCCCCCACAAGGTCTTAGGAGGAGCAAATTCCTTAATTGATGTAAAAAGACATAAATCCATGCGACACATTCATTCCAGCATTGAGAGTGTCAAAGGTCGTCATAATTTTATACTCACAGACTCTTGTCTCTCTCTGAGATGTGAAGTTACCTTTCAATACCAGTAATTTCATATCCCTGGTGTTGTGGTCCATCATACAAAAATGTTTTGCCACAGGTAGATCCATTCTTTTTTCTCTTATTGTGTGACGATGAGCATTCATCCTTGTTCTAAGCTTTTGCCCTGTCTCCCCCACATACAGACCCCCAGTTGGACATTTAGTACAAATAATTAAGTACACCACATTCGATGTAATGCAGCTGAAAGTACCTGGGATCTTGTAGTCCTGATGTGAGTTGGGGATCTTTATCTTGTCCGTGGTCATTATAAATGGACAGGTTTTACATTTTTTCTGGTTGCAAGGAAAGGTTCCTGCAGCTGTTGGAGAGGACAGGGAGCTTCTGACAATGATGCTTCTTAGATTTGGGGGCTGCCTAAAGCACATTAGTGGGGGGGTCTGGAAAAATGGATTGTAATCGGGCATCTTTTTGTAGTAAAGGTTGTAATATCCGTGCAGCTCCCATTAGCACTTCCAGATTTGGGTTGTAGGTGACTACTAGAGGCACCCGGTTATTTTCTTCTTTAGCTTTGTAATGTAGCTGGTGATTCCTTGACATTCTGGTGGCTCTTGTAATTTGGTTTTCAATTGTTCTTGGATGGTAGCCCTGATTCATAAAGGTCTTTTTGAGGCGACCAAAGTGTTTGTCTCTATCCATGGGGTTGGAACATATACGATTGTGTTGTGAGTTCATTCTCCCCTTCACCTTTGATGTCTGATGAACTCCCTCTGCTGGTGAAGAGAGGTAGTGAAATTGATTGGGATGGGAAGAACCTGTCATCTGAACAGGCGGAGTGTGATTGGACATCTGGAATTTCTGAGTGGACATAAGGCAGCCGACGCCCTGCAGGGCTGCTGGTGACCCTTTCTGCTCTGAGCTCTTGCATCCAGCTTAGTTCCTGTCTACTAAAAGCTAAGTTTTTGCCCTGCTATTATTCCATGAGATTTTGTCTGGTTTCCTTAGTGTTTGTATTCAGCCTGCCCTGGTTGGGACTGGCTGAATTCCATTTTTGTCTCTGATCAGTTGATCTCTTTGCTCTGTTTTCAGAATATACCTGAGTGCTGATATAGTGATTTTGAAGTCTAGCGACTTCAGGGCCTTTTTCCCTATCAGACGGTTGGGACATTTTTGGTAGGGTTTTTTGCGGATTGCAGCCAGCATCTTTTCTGTCCTGTCCTATCTAGTTAGTTGGGCCCCATCGTTTGCTCAGCCTGTCTTTCTGTCTGTGTTTTCATCTGTTTTTCACCCACAATACATGTTGGGGGCTGTCTATTGCTTTGGGGTCTGCTCTGGGGCAGTTTAGCTTTCCCCTTTCCTTCTTTAGGCTTATGTAGTTCTCCGGCTGTGACGAGGGGTCTAGGGGACGGTAGCTACTGTTAGTTGTGGTGTATAGGATCAGGGGTCTGCAATCTGATAGCTACCAACCTCTCCGGTTTTCTGGACTTAGCTTGTATTTTTTGTTTTCTCCTCCTCCGGTGACTCATTCATAAACGATTGTATATGGTGGTTTGGCTATAGATAATAGAGTTCTTTATGTGTTTTGGATGGAAACTGTCCCATTTAAGGTATGTTGGACGGTCGATTGTCTTCTGATACAGGGATGTCTCTATTTCATTGTTTTTTAGCTTAATGATGGTGTCCAAAAAGTTAATCTCAGTGCTGGAGTAGTTGAGTGTTAAATTGATGGTGGGATGAAATTGATTAAACTGTTCATGGAACGTCTTTAGCTGTTGCTCAGACTCTGTCCAGATGATTAAAATATCATCAATGAAGCGGTAGTAGGCCAGGGGCCTGATGGGGCATGAGGACAAAAAGTCGCTTTCAAGCTTGGCCATGAAAAGATTTGCATACTGTGGAGCCATTTTATTTCCCATAGCTGTGCCAGTCTCCTGTAGATAGATCTTGTTGTCAAATTCAAAGTAATTGTGAGTGAGGGTGAAACTTATAAAATTCATCCTCACCCACAATTACTTTGAATTTGACAACAAGATCTATCTACAGGAGACTGGCACAGCTATGGGAAGTAAAATGGCTCCACAGTATGCAAATCTTTTCATGGCCAAGCTTGAAAGCGACTTTTTGTCCTCATGCCCCATCAGGCCCCTGGCCTACTACCGCTTCATTGATGATATTTTAATCATCTTGCAGTCTGAGCAACAGCTAAAGATGTTCCACGAACAGTTTAATCAATTTCATCCCACCATCAATTTAACACTCAACTATTCCAGCGCTGAGACTAACTTTTTGGACACCATCATTAAGCTAAAAAACAATGAAATAGAGACAGCCCTGTATCAGAAGCCAATCGACCATCCAACATACCTTAAGTGGGACAGTTTCCATCCAAAACACATAAATTATCTATTATCTATAGCCAAGCCATCAGATACAATCGTATATGTTCCAACCCCATGGATAGAGACAAACACCTTGGTCGCCTCAAAAAGACCTTTTTGAATCAGGGCTACCATCCAAGAACAATTGAAAACAAAATTACAAGAGCCACCAGAATGTCAAGGAATCACCTGCTACATTACAAAGCTAAAGAAGAAAATAACCGGGTGCCTTTAGTAGTCACCTACAACCCAAATCTGGAAGTGCTAATGGGAGCTGCATGGAAATTACAACCTTTACTACAAAATGATGCCCGATTACAATCCATTTTTCCAGACCCCCCCCACTAATGTGCTTTAGGCAGCCCCCAAATCTAAGAAGCATCATTGTCAGAAGCTCCCTGTCCTCTCCAACAGCTGCAGGAACCTTTCCTTGCAACCAGAAAAAATGTAAAACCTGTCCATTTATAATGACCACGGACAAGATAAAGATCCCCAACTCACATCAGGACTACGAGATCCCAGGTACTTTCAGCTGCATTACATCGAATGTGGTGTACTTAATTATTTGTACTAAATGTCAAACTGGGGGTCTGTATGTGGGGGAGACAGGGCAAAAGCTTAGAACAAGGATGAATGCTCATCGTCACACAATAAGAGAAAAAAGAATGGATCTACCTGTGGCAAAACATTTTTGTATGCTGGACCACAACACCAGGGATATGAAATTACTGGTATTGAAAGGTAACTTCACATCTCAGAGAGAGAGAAGAGTCTGTGAGTATAAATTTATGACGACTTTTGACACTCTCAATGCTGGAATGAATGTGTCGCAAGGATTTGTCTTTTTACATCAATTAAGGAATTTGCTCCTAAGACCTTGTGGGGGCATCACAACACACTAGGAGACCCCAATCAGAGGACAATAAAACATCTGGACTCCTTATCTATGAACTGGTCCAATATTTATGTTTTTCCCTCTCCCATAATCATAATTCTGCTTCACGTCACTTGTCTCATCTATTACATTTTTTCTGTGCTGTATTGTGCATAAATATGTGACTCTATAGATTTTGTATTAGTCTATGCCTGATGAAGAGACCTGAGTAGTCTCGAAAGCTTGCAATGTGTTACCATCTTTTCAGTTAGCCATTAAAAGGTATCAACCACTGAGGACTCTCAATCCTGAATATTTTTCTAAAATAATAATAGTAATTTGGGCAAAGGTGAACATAAGCTTGAAGCCACATCACCATGATAATGATGATGACTACCATGCACCATGACACAAAAAGCCTCAGTGCCCTCATTATGGTGACGGCCACAAAGCCCCCCATGACTAAGACAACCAGCACATCTACATTTATAACCCCCCTCCTACAGGAGATCACAGCCAGGCAGTGTTGTCATGAGGACAAACTGATAGATGAGCTCCAGGTCTGGGTCTGATACCACACAGCAGTAAACTATAAATCCTATTATCACTATTTTTGGTGTACAGTGTGGGGTCTTCTGTCTCACTTTAGGCTATTCTCCTTGAAGAACATGTTGCCCGTTACTCTTGGATCAGAGGAAAAGTTCTAGCAGTGAGGGCACAGATCTCGGAGACTCGGCACTGCGGCTGCAGAGCTGAACATCGGGGTAATCATGAGATGAGGACTTGCAGAGGAGAAAAATCGAGAATTTATTCTTGTTCCCATTGGGACATTTCCCATAAAAACATTATTGTACATTTATGGCGGGTTTAAATCGCAGGTAATCCGGGCGCCGGCAGCGCTTTACGTGCTGATGAATGGCCTCCGAGGCCCCATTGTGGCTGTCAGCTCAGTCTGTACGCTCACAAATGTTTCATCTTATGCCATGAATATTCTCCAATATTTGCAGGAGATTTACAAACACAATTAGACCAGTTTTGTTTGTTTGTTTGTTTTTAAACAAGCATGGCAGGCATCATAACTTGGCTGCAATTAGTTAACTGACGAACGTGTGTCGGAAACAAACGTGGAAATTCGGTGTAAACAGTGCGCAGACTTTCAGCCCGATGCACTGCAGTACAGGTTTCCCCACCTTTACTGGTTTCCTCTCCCCGATCCCGAATGATCTCAGCAGCTGGAAAGAACCATAAACTCAGTAAAACTAGTAATGACAATGAGACATTACCAATTTTATCAGCTGCTCCTCCCGGCAGGGGGCAGCGCGATATTGCTGCACAATGAATGAGAATGGAGAGGAGCAACAGCGCTGGTAGCACTTGCCATACCCTTTTCACATACTCGCCTATTGGAGTCTTGTTTGTCTCTTCGCTGTCCGTACCTCACACCCCATGCATGTTCAGGCACAATAAAAAATAAAATATTGCAACTTTCACCATTGAGAGTGTGGTGGATTCCTTTCTTCTGTGCCTGCCATGTCTGTACACCTATCCTACCTTTTTCCCAAAATGTTATTAAAATCTAAAAAATAAAAAAAAATAAAAAAAAAATAATAATTAGCCCTGGGTACAGTGTGGCACTCACCGCACATCATTAGCCCTGGGCACAGTGTGGCACTCACCGCACATCATTAGCCCTGGGCACAGTGTGGCACTCACCGCACATCATTAGCCCTGGGCACAGTGTGGCATTCACCGCACATTAGCCCTGGGCACAGTGTGGCACTCACCGCACATCATTAGCCCTGGGTACAGTGTGGCACTCACCGCTCATCATTAGCCCTGGGTACAGTGTGGCACTCACCGCTCATCATTAGCCCTGGATACAGTGTGGCACTCACCGCACATCATTAGCCCTGGGCACAGTGTGGCACTCACCGCACATCATTAGCCTGGGCACAGTGTGGCACACTCCACACATCATTAGCCCTGGGCACAGTGTAGCACTCACCGCGCATCATTAGCCCTGGGCACAGTGTGGCACTCACCGAGCATCATTAGACCTGGGCAGTGTGGCACTCACCGCCCATCATTAGCCCTGGGCACAGTGTGGCACTCACCGCCCATCATTAGCCCTGGGCACAGTGTGGCATTCACCGCGCATCATTAGCCCTGGGCACAGTGTGGCACTCACCGCCCATCATTAGCCCTGGGCACAGTGTGGCACTCACCGCCCATCATTAGCCCTGGGCACAGTGTGGCACTCACCGCACATCATTAGCCCTGGGCACAGTGTGGCACTCACCGCCCATCATTAGCCCTGGGCACAGTGTGGCACTCACCGCCCATCATTATCCCTGGGTAGTGTGGCACTCACCGTGCATCATTAGCCCTGGGCACAGTGTGGCACTCACAGCGCATCATTAGCCCTGGGTACAGTGTGGTACTCACCGCGCATCATTAGCCCTGGGCACAGTGTGGCACTCACCGCGCATCATTAGCCCTGGGCACAGTGTGGCACTCACCGAGCATCATTAGCCCTGGGCACAGTGTGGCACTCACCGCGCATCATTAGCCCTGGGCACAGTGTGGCACTCACCGCGCATCATTAGCCCTGGGTACAGTGTGGCACTCACCGCGCATCATTAGCCCTGGGCACAGTGTGGCACTCACCGGGCATCATTAGCCCTGGGCACAGCGTGGCACTCACCGCCCATCATTAGCCCTGGGCACAGTGTGGCATTCACCGCCCATCATTAGCCCTGGGCACAGTGTGGCACTCACCGCCCATCATTAGCCCTGGGCACAGTGTGGCACTCACCGCCCATCATTAGCCCTGGGCACAGTGTGGCACTCACCGCCCATCATTAGCCCTGGGCACAGTGTGGCACTCACCGCCCATCATTATCCCTGTGTAGTGTGGCACTCACTCTTTTAACAGTAGGAGCGTAACCTCTGGCGCTCTGGGATTTGCAGTAAGCTCGGCATGTATGGGCACAGTATGTATGGCACTTTCTGGGAACTGCGTGTACCATCTGTGCATTAAACGCACCCATATTACTACTGGCACGTCATGGTCAGTGTGTGAATGTGAATGCTCCTTATATATGGAAAACTAATGGTACTGAAGCTCCCAGAGCTCTATGTCCGACTAGCAACACCCAGCTGCTCATACTCACCGGGCCGCCGCCGCCATATTTACTACCAGTACTGCTGTATACTTTCTAAAGCGACAAGGGTTGGCTGAAGCCGCGTCCGCCATATTTGTAAAGGGAAACGAAAACAAATAAAAACACTCTGAAAACCGCACCTCAGTCCTAGGTTATAACAGATAATTATTCTTGCGTATCCGCGCTATAAATGTTAGATGTTAGCATATATAACAATTCTGACAGAGGGAAGCAGCTGCCCTCACCTAACATGGCGGCCGGGTCACGTGATCGGCTTCTCCTCAGTTACCGCGGGAGAATCTCACGTGTGAGTGTCCGGGACTGTTCACATTCATTTCACACACAGGAGACACCGCAAAGGTAAAGACGTCCAGCCCTGCGCGGTATGTGGGGGTCATACGTGGTGCTGCCTCCACCGCAGGCACGGGGTGGCAGATTTGAGTTAACCCCTTCAGAACTCTAAATTTATCAGTCCCCATAGCTGTACTGTTGTGTTAATTGATGCAAGTTTTGGACGATAGTTTGATAACTTTTTATTGTATTTTATTTGGGGGAGATGGACAGCGACTGACAAGTGATGCAAAACAGAAGAAAAAAAGAAGCCGCCAGGATTAGCGGACGGTTCTAATAAATTGAATTTTTATAGGTTTTTTCTTTAAACTGCGTTAAGGGATATTTTATATATATCTAATATATAAAGCTCAAGTGTGTGTGTGTATGTGTGTGTGTGTGTGTGTGTGTGTGTGTGTGTGTGTGTGTGTGTGTGTGTGTGTATATATGTGTGTGTATGTGTATATGTGTGTGTGTGTGTGTGTGTGTGTGTATATATGTGTATGTGTGTGTGTATGTATGTGTGTGTGTGTGTATGCGTGTGCAGGGCCGGACTGGGACTAAAATTCAGCCCTGGCATTTGAAGTTACACAGGCCCACTAGTCACATGGTGACTATATAATATCTTTGTACACTTGTAGATTACAAGAAGTGAGAGGAGATTAACACGACTATATAACATGTAGTCACAGCTGTGCCCAGTATTTCAGCTCAGTCCTATTTATTGCTTTTAGGTACAGTACTCCTCCCAAATCTCTGTCCCCTTTTGTACGCACGGTGACAGAATTCCTGGCAGAACTGCTCTCTATTGGGCAACCAGACCCCCTGGTCATAGCCGCCCCTATCATACCTCCCAACTTTTGAGGAAGGGAAAGAGGGAGAAAGACTTGCTGCTGCAAATTTTAGGCCACGCCCCGGCCACACCCATTCCGCAACTAGCCACACCCTTGTCCACGCCTAATCGCACCCATTTAGCACTGCTGATCACACTGACTGGTACTAAGGGCACAGTGGCTGGCATTATGGGCACACTGACTGGCACTAAGGAAGAGAGAAAACAGAGAGAGAAAAAAGAGAAAGAAAGAGGGGGAAGAAAGAAATAACAGAGAGAAAGAAAGAGGGGAAAGAAAGAACAGAGAGAATAGAGAGAGAAAGAAAGAGAGGAAAAAGAAAGAGTGGAAAGAAAGAACAGAGAGAGAAAGAAAAAAGAAAGATTAGAGAAAGAAAGAACAGAGAATGAGAAAGAAAGAACAGAGAAAGAAATAAAGAAAGATTCTATAAAGATACTATAGCAGCCCGGCTCCCATTGTAGTGCCCACCTGAGCCTCCCGGTGCAGGACATATCATGATCCGCTCACGTGGCCGGCATCCCCGATTCCATGGCGATCCTGCTGTCTGCGCTGTCGGAGGAGGACACGGTGATGGATCTGAAGCATTCCTGGTTCTGTTACAATCTCCTTAAGAAATTATCTCATTTCCGGTCAGCTTCCAGCACATCACTTCCGGTGGAACGTCATGTGTGAGTTTTAAAATGCTCCTCGGGGCTCCGCCATGTACTCCTGTGTCCATGGGAAAAGCCTGCTTTGTATGCTTCGTACACACTTGGCTCCGCTCCGTACATCCCGTACACACACGGCTCCGCTCCATATACCCCATTCACACGCGGCTCCGCTCCGTACACCTCGAACACACGCAGCTCCTCTCCGTACACCTCGAACACACGCGGCTCCTCTCCGTACACCTCGAACACACGCGGCTCCGCTCCGTACACTTCGTACACACGCGGCTCCGCTCCGTACACCTCGTACACACGCGGCTCCTCTCCGTACACCTGCGGCTCCTCTCCGTACACTTCGTACACACGCGGCTCCTCTCCGTACACTTCGTACACACGCGGCTCCTCTCCGTACACTTCGTACACACGCGGCTCCTCTCCGTACACTTCGTACACACGCGGCTCCTCTTCGTACACACGCGGCTCCTTTCCGTACACTTCGTACACACGCGGCTCCTCTCCGTACACTTCGTACACACGCGGCTCCTCTCCGTACACTTCGTACACACGCGGCTCCGTTCCGTACACCTCGTGCACACACGGCTCCGCTCAGTACACCCCATACACATACAGCTCTGCTACATCTACCCTGTAAACCCCTCCTGACCCCACACATACTTATCTCATCCAGCACCATGACAACAGCCAACAGCACAGCAAAGTCTTGCAGACACCAAGTGGCAAGGCTGAGCGCACAGGACCTGTGATGAGGTCACAGGAGGGGCGGAGTCAGGGTTCACATGATCAGGGGTCTGGACAAAGGCTCCTGATCATGTGACCCCTGACTCCTCCCCTCCTGTGACCTCATCACAGGTCCTGCGAACAGAGAAGGCAAGCGACACTGTGAGTGGCTGCGGCGGGGGTCTCATGCTAAGGCGAGGATGGGGTGCGTGGCGGCTTATCTCCCTGCAGTGCGGGAGGAACTTGAAAACTATCACCGCCATGCCGGCAGCAGGAGCAACAGTGGCCGCAGCAGCTGGCAAGCGGCCAGATGATCGGGCGCTGCGGCCCAGCGGGAAAATGCCCGGTTGGTTATATTGCCAATCCGGGCCTGTATGTATGTGTGTGTGTATATGTATGTGTGTGTGTGTATGTCCGGGATTGGCATCCGCACCGTCGCAGCTACAGCCATAAAATTTGGCCCAGTCACACGTCTGGACCCCGAGAGCATCCTAAGCTATGTTGTGAGGCGAAATTTGAACCCTGCGCTTTACAATTTACCAAACAATTTTGCCCCTATCTACATACTGGGGAAAAAGTGTGTGTGTATCAAGCTCCGCCCCTCATTATGATAAACATAATGGTTGACTATGGGATGGAGGATATGTATGATGGGAATATGGGCACGGGACTATGGGATGGAGGATATGTGTGATGAGTATATGGGCACGGGTCTATGGGATGGTGGATATGTATGATGAGTATATGGGCACGGGACTATGGGATGGTGGATATGTATGATGAGTATATGGGCACGGGTCTATGGGATGGTGGATATGTATGATGAGTATATGGGCACGGGTCTATGGGATGGTGGATATGTATGATGAGTATATGGGCACGGGACTATGGGATGGTGGATATGTATGATGAGTATATGGGCACGGGTCTATGGGATGGTGGATATGTATGATGAGTATATGGGCACGGGACTATGGGATGGTGGATATGTATGATGGGTATATGGGCACGGGACTATGGGATGGAGGATATGTATGATGGGTATATGGGCACGGTACTATGGGATGGAGGATATGTATGATGGGTATATGGGCACGGGACTATGAGATGGAGAATATGTATGATGAGTATATGGGCACGGGACTATGGGATGGAGGATATGTATGATGGGTATATGGGCACGGGACTATGAGATGGAGAATATGTATGATGAGTATATGGGCACGGGACTATGGGATGGTGAATATGTATGATGAGTATATGGGCACGGGACTATGGGATGGAGGATATGTATGATGGGTATATGGGCACGGGACTATGAGATGGAGAATATGTATGATGAGTATATGGGCACGGGACTATGGGATGGAGGATATGTATGATGGGTATATGGGCACGGGACTATGAGATGGAGAATATGTATGATGAGTATATGGGCACGGGACTATGGGATGGAGGATATGTATGATGGGTATATGGGCACGGGACTATGAGATGGAGAATATGTATGATGAGTATATGGGCACGGGACTATGGGATGGTGAATATGTATGATGAGTATATGGGCACGGGACTATGGGATGGAGGATATGTATGATGGGTATATGGGCACGGGACTATGAGATGGAGAATATGTATGATGAGTATATGGGCACGGGACTATGGGATGGAGGATATGTATGATGGGTATATGGGCACGGGACTATGAGATGGAGAATATGTATGATGAGTATATGGGCACGGGACTATGGGATGGTGAATATGTATGATGAGTATATGGGCACGGGACTATGGGATGGAGGATATGTATGATGGGTATATGGGCACGGGACTATGGGATGGTGGATATGTATGATGGGTATATGGCCAACAAACCAGACGAATACACATGATATTTGCCAATAAATCGCATAGATCATGTGCATATGGATTAAATACGCCTATCATCAAAATACAGATAAAGCTCAACAAAAGGATGATTTGTAAGGCAGTAATTGTATTAAATATAACAAAATAAGTTTATTAGAAAACAGTTTAAAAAACATATGCCAAGAAATGGGGAAAGAAGGGAGTGGGCTATAGGCTCACCGCCATGATCATAAATCAACATGCATAGCCAGTCAACAGACAGTACAATAATATATAAGAGGAGATGATAGTGTCTGCTATGAATAGTCTAATCAACATAATGTCATAATATCACAGACAATTGTAAAAATAATTATTACAAATAAGACCCTCATCTCCACATGATAGTAACACCTGTGTACCCTAGGTAACATATAGCCAAATGGCGTAGCAGAAAAAATTCCTTTCCTAATGATGAAATTACCTCCAAGGGATAACACAGAGGTACCGCCCCCAGCTGACAGCGGTACTTCTGTGTTATTCCTTGGAGGTAATTTCATCATTAGGAAAGGAATTTTTTCTGCTACGCCATTTGGCTATATGTTACCTAGGGTACACAGGTGTTACTATCATGTGGAGATGAGGGTCTTATTTGTAATAATTATTTTTACAATTGTCTGTGATATTATGACATTATGTTGATTAGACTATTCATAGCAGACACTATCATCTCCTCTTATATATTATTGTACTGTCTGTTGACTGGCTATGCATGTTGATTTATGATCATGGCGGTGAGCCTATAGCCCACTCCCTTCTTTCCCCATTTCTTGGCATATGTTTTTTAAACTGTTTTCTAATAAACTTATTTTGTTATATTTAATACAATTACTGCCTTACAAATCATCCTTTTGTTGAGCTTTATATGATGGGTATATGGGCACGGGACTATGGGATGGAGGATATATATGTATTATGGGTATATGGGCACAGGACTATGGGATGGAGGATATATATGTATTATGGGTTTATGGGCACGGGACTATGGGATGGAGGATATGTATGATGGGTATATGGGCACGGGACTATGGGACGGTGCATATGTATGATGGGTATATGGGCACGGGCCTATGGGACGGTGCATATGTATGATGGGTATATGGGCACGGGCCTATGGGACGGTGCATATGTATGATGGGTATATGGGCACGGGACTATGGGATGGAGGATGTGTATGATGGGTATATGGGCACGGGCCTATGGGACGGTGCATATGTATGATGGGTATATGGGCACGGGACTATGGGATGGAGGATATGTATGATGGGTATATGGGCACGGGCCTATGGGACGGTGCATATGTATGATGGGTATATGGGCATGGGACTATGGGATGGAGGATAATTATAATATGTTATAACTAACCACAGTTAGTTTCTATGCCCGGGCAGCGCCAGGCTCTTCAGCTAGTGTGTGTGTGTATATATATATTATATATATCTATAGCTGAATGATTGTTCCATGTAACTAGGCCATGTAAATGCGCCATCGGATTTGCAGCCGCATTTAAATGGTTAAACAGCAGCCATCATGGATCTGGGGTTGTCATGAAAGTCTGTGGTCACTATCATGTCTAGTCTGAATGTGGCTAGGAGTGCGCGTGTCGCATACCAGCAGTCATGTGACTGCCCGGTTTCGCCGCCCACACCGGAGAATCCTGACAGTGTGCAATGAGCGTGCTATGAGGGACTCATAAGTCTGCAGTCACAGAGAGCGACTGCAGACTTTCATGCAAAACCTAGACAAGCCCTTTAAGCTTGCTCTGTACCCGGAACCTGGCACACTGATATGTCCTATGTCAGGAATATTTTATAGCTATTAAGATTTATATTTTTTGTATAGTGCTTTATTTAATATGGTCCAAGCTGTCTGTCTTCAGGAGCTCAGTGCCCCCAGCAAGCAAGAAGCTGAGAGGCAGAGGAGCAGAGCGCTCCTGAAGACAAGTGAGAACAATCTTTTAATAAGTTAGTGATGAGCGAAAGTGCTGGGATAAGGTGTTATCTGAGCATGCTCAGGTGCTGAGTGTCTTCGGCATGCTTGAATAATATGTTAGAGTCACCTTATCCCCAGCACGTTAACTTATCACTAATGATCACCAATGCTATCCTATGTTAGATAAGAGTCCTACCAAATGCTAAAATGGGAGCCTTATATCTGCTTTCCTTTCCTGGTTCTCCATGGGCTATGGAAACGAGGAGCAGCTGGTCGCCCGGGCATCCGGCTGCACCATTCAAAGTCTATGGCACTGATGAAAATGCCCACTCCATGTAGTTATGTCTCCTAGACGCTGAATGAAGCAGCATCAGACATGCTTCATATTTCAGTATCAGTTGATTATGAGAATGGGGGGGCACCCAAGCCTCAAGTCTGCAGCGTCTCTTGTTCCTGCTTTGGACACTGAGAAACTCCTATGTGCGCCAGGCTGGGCACTTTCAGGGGCAACCGTCAGACTTTCAGGTGGTATTGTTAACGGGTTGTGTTCTAGCCTATTACACCTGTGCACAATATCTCCTGAGGCATCTCTCTGTTTCTGATGCGGAAATGAGAGGCTCTGGATGCTGTGGACACGGATGACATGGAAATAATAATTTTAACATATGTTAGTGCAATTTTTTTTTTCCAAAAGATAATCACTAAGTTTCAGTCCATAATTTCCTTCCTTTTCATTTTGAGAACCCCTGATGTGTAATGTGCAGCCTCATCTAAGTTTCAGATTTTTCTCTAGTGGGACTGTCATTCCCTGTAATACAGGCTGGATGTGAGGTCTCTGTGTTTCCAGAGTGCTGCTGTTGTCTTTAGCTCACATATCAGCACAGCTTCTATCCTGCACTTATTTCCTCTTCATGTGCTTTCCTCCTTTTCTGCAGCCTGTTATTTTTTTCTGCCCTCTCTGAGACTATAGTGCCTTTATCCACTCTCAATTGCTGAAATGTGCGCAATCCCCTACCCCTCCCTGCTGCTGTCTGTAAAGGCTCGCTCACACAAGCGTATAACATGGCCAACATGCTACGTTTCATTAGATAGCACTCGGACCAATATTATACTATGGGGCAGTGCCGAGCAGTGTTTTTTTTTTTGTTTTTTTTTTTTTTGCATGCCGATTTGGCACGAGAAAACAATCAGCATGCTGAGAGTACTTGTGACAATCAGATCATGCGCACTCATACAAGTCTATCATCCGGGTGCAGTCTGATTACAGTGGACACAGAATGGAGACGATGGAGAATTTAAAGGGGATATCCAGGACTTTGTAAAAAAAAAAAAAAAAAGTGCCTAAACACTCATAGTGTGAACATATAATCCCTATAAAACTCATTTATTTCATAAATATAAAAACCACCAATTTCCCAGTGAAACCAAGGCAAATGCCCTAATAAAAAGACCTGAACTGAGATGCTGCAAGGCCCTGCAATACAACTTTCTGATACCTTCCTATCCGTGGCGGTTGGCACCCTAGGGATCCCGATTTTTTTTTTTTTTTTTTTGGGTGCCCCCACTCAGCGAGGACTGTCCCTCACTGCCCTGCCGGTCCCTGATGAAAACAATGACCGATAGTGCAGAGATGAAGAGTACAAAATGCCCTAAGCTATTGCAAGCAATCCCAGAAAAAATGGAATTAAAAATACCACATCATGACATCAGGGTCCATAGTAATGTAACAAAATATAGTCTGACAATAGAGCATATATACGAATAAAGTGACCACTTATCATTTGTGGAGTACCACTTATCATTTGTGGAGTACCCCAACGCGTTTCCCCGCAATAGCGGTTCATCAGGAGGCAAGAGAGATAGAAACGGTGTCCATCATGTCAGGTATCAGGATGAGATGGCAAACGCTGTCAGAGGAGGCCGACCTTATAAAGCCCCCGTCAATACACATGGAAACACCTACCCAATCAGGCGTTTGAATCACCAAAGGGAAGAATATTTAGTCCCATAATTACCGCAAAAAGTAACTCATGTGTGCTCCTGGATGAACGATGCCGTAAAGCCCCCGCTAGACGCTCCGACGTGGAGCGCAAACAACATGGCCGCGGGAGCTTCCGGTATCCATGCACGTCATAGACCACAGTGCGCATGCCCGGAAGCTAGTACCCATAACGTGGAGCCAGAAACAAAGATCAGGACTGCGCATGCTCAAACATTTTTTAGTTGTGCGCTAGATTCCAATTCATCAGGCATAAAGAGAAGCGAAGAACATCCAAATGTCCCATTTGTACACTCTGCTTTACATCTATTTTGTAGACCTGTTAGTCAGGCACTAATATATATCATATAATTAGCGTTTGAGTGTGCCGCAAATTTGAAGTGTCCATCTATTTGTTTGCCTGCCATACCATGTTTTTGTGGTTCTGTGCGGTTTGGATGTTCTTCGCTTCTCTTTATGCCTGATGAATTGGAATCTAGCGCACAACTAAATAAAAAAAATGTTTGAGCATGCGCAGTCCTGATCTTTGTTTCTGGCTCCGCGTTATGGGTACTAGCTTCCGGGCATGCGCACTGTGATCTATGACGTGCATGGATACCGGAAGCTCCCGCAGCCATGTTGTTTGCGCTCCACGTTGGAGCATCTAGCGGGGGCTTTACGGCATCGTTCATCCAGGTGCACACATGTGAGTTACTTTTTGCAGTAATTATGGGACTAAATATTCTTCCCTTTGGTGATTCAAACGCCTGATTGGGTAGGCGTTTCCATGTGTATTGACGGGGGCTTTATAAGGTCGGCCTCCTCTGACAGCGTTTGCCATCTCATCCTGATATCTGACATGATGGACACCGTTTCTATCTCTCTTGCCTCCTGATGAACCGCTGTTGCGGGGAAACGCGTTGGGGTACTCCACAAATGATAAGTGGTCACTTTATTCGTATATATGCTCTATTGTCAGGCTATATTTTGTTACATTACTATGGACCCTGATGTCATTATGTGGTATTTTTAATTCCATTTTTTCTAGGATTGCTTGCATTAGTTTAGGGCATTTTGTACTATTCATCTCTGCACTATCGGTCATTGTTTTCATACCTTTGATATCAGGGACCGGCAGGGCAGTGAGGGACAGTCCTCGCTGAGTGGGGGCGCCAAAAAATCGGGATCCCTAGGGTGCCAACCGCCACGGATAGGAAGGTATCAGAAAGTTGTATTGCAGGGCCTTGCAGCATCTCAGTTCAGGTCTTTTTATTGGGGCATTTGCCTTGGTTTCACTGGGAAATTGGTGGTTTTTATATTTATGAAATAAATGAGTTTTATAGGGATTATATGTTCACACTATATATAATTAATTCCTACAGTATTTGTCTTTTTCAAATTAGGTCTAAACAGTCATAGGCAGGTAGTTGCTATCCACCTGCCTGTTGTACCAGGCGCCGTTCTTTGCCGGCACAAACCGCTCCTGCCTGCGATTCAGCTGCCTCTGCTGACGTCACGTCGACAGATCAGCAAGTTCTTTTCCGTTCTGCTGGATATGTGTTGACAGGGCGAGCGTGCCGAGGTCATGCTGATTGACAGTCAGATCCCCGCTACCTTACTGGGGGAGCCTGCTGTCAATCAGCATGACATCGGCGGGCCTGTCGACAGAGCAGGGCGGGAAAGAAGCCGTTGCTCTGTCGACGTGACGTCAGCAGAGGCAGCTGAATTTAGCGCCGATCTTTGATACGATCGCGTGGCCGCGTTTATGAAAGCACAATGTGGGGACGGGTCCGCTAATTAATGGTGTGTGTATAAGGTCTAACCTGGTGAACTATGCAGGGTGTGCACCGTCTCGTTCATAAATCCTCATTATGTCTCAGCAGAAGCCATGTTCACATCTAAGCTGCTCACTCTGGTCCTGGTGGTCCAGCCGCAAAGAATCCTGCTGGGCATGAAGAAACGTGGCTTTGGTGCCGGCCGGTGGAATGGGTTTGGTGGCAAAGTACAGCAAGGAGAAACAATCGAGGAAGCTGCGAAAAGGTGAATTAAGGGTCTGGATAACAAATACTTACCCATCTACAGCTCCTATTGACATGAATCGGTTGGATGGGACAACTGGGGGTTGGGAGTAGCTCATCCACGTGGAATTAGGGGTCATAAATGTCTGGTAGATGAGGGGTCCACCACTAGGACCTGCACTTGTTTCAACACCACTTCCAGGAAGATCCCCTTTAAGTTCATTGGGCACCATTAAATATGTAAAGGGGTTGGCTACTTTTCTTTTGCACCGCCGCAGCCGGCCAATTCTCCTGCATCGGCGCACGTGCAAATGTTTTCATCACCAGCACAGAAGAGGATGCAATCACAATCTCCTGCCGTTTCCTGCGTGTACCGTCACCATTCATGATCGTGGGGCTTTGCTGTGCTAAGGAACGAGGCAAGGAGAATTTTTAGGACAAGTCGCCGTCCCCTTTAACGTCATAAAGGGGTCATAGTGCATCGTAAATAGGATTTCTTCTGAGATATTGACAATTCTGTATTGCAAACTCCATGATTATAATGTACTTTCATCTTATTTCTCTGTGCAGGGAACTCTGGGAAGAAAGCGGCCTGACAACCGACTCCCTCCAGAAAATCGGCAACATCAAATTTGAGTTTGTCGGCAGCACCGAGTTGTTGGACGTCCATATTTTCCGAGCAGATGAGTTTAGAGGAGAACCAGCTGAGAGCGAAGGTGAATACAAGAGGTCGGCATTTTACCCCCTTCCCAATGCCGGCTCCAATCTGACGGGTTCCTCGGATATCTGCCCCCTCCCGGTTCTGTAAAAGTGGCCAACCTGCAATACCAGGCACCGCCTATAAATGAGTGGCGCTACTGCTAACATTTTATATAACCCCTCTAAATTTTGTTGTTTTTTTTTTTAGAAATGCGTCCCAAGTGGTTCTCATTAGACCAGATCCCTTATGACGGCATGTGGCCGGATGACTGCATATGGTTGCCCCTCTTGTTGCAGAAGAAGAAATTCTTGGCTTATTTCAAGTTTGAGGGACATGATAAAATTCTGGACTACAACCTGGAAGAAGTAGATGATGTTTGATCGAGAGGTTTTATGCTGGTGAAGAAGCGTTTTGTAGGTTTTTTCTTTTGCACAATTAGGTTAGTTTCGCCTAGTAATATGGTCGCGTTATTGACCCGACCACCAGTTTATGGGGTTGTCCATGATGGTTTTGAAGACCTTTGTGTTGAAGCATCTGCCTGATGGGGTTTTTTTTCTTAATTGCCCCATAGTAGGGGAAAAACTGCAAGTCCATAAGGCAATCAGACCAGTTCCCTGGATCAATGCTTCATCCCACAAACAGCGCCACTCCAGTCTCCAGGCTACGCATAGTATTGCAGCTTGGTGGCAATACCAGATACAATGTGTAGATGGTCATGCTCCATTCTCATCCCATATGGGACTGCCGAAAAAAGCCATGTGCACCACAGGGATCTGTGGCGTTTAGTATAAGTCATGATAGTGGCCCAAAAATGTGCCCGTATAACACATATGGAACACACCATAGTCTAGAATCCATAGGGACGAAGGTGACGGTTTTTATTTTATGAGACCGCCTCTTTGGCAGTAGCACTTTACTATATAATCCAAGATGGCAACACTTTGGTGAAGCAGTTGCCCATAGCAACCAATCAGATTACTCCTTTAATTTTCAAAAGAGCTCTTGAAAAATAAGAGCTATAATCTGATTGGTCCCTTGGGGCATCTGTCTCCTTTTCCTTTTAGGCCGATTTTGAGAATTCTCGGCTTTGGTATTAGCCCGTGACCACTGATTAATACAATCCTCTAGCGGTTTTATTTTAGATAAGTCATCTGCATAATCTGGTTTTGTCTACAGTTCTATTGTTGACTTCAATAAACTGATGTGATCTCTCTCTATGGTTCTCTTAATGTGTTTTGGATATTATCCTACAAAATAACATTTATCTCCTGCTGTCTGACTAATGGAAAGTGGAAGTGCGCATGCATGACCACAGCACTTGTGATCACACGTGTGCTGCAGCTCATTCACTTTGCTGGTACAGTAAGTGTATGTTCACACCAAGATTTTTTTTTTTTTTTTTAAACATTGATTTTGACGCAGATCTGCTTCAAAGATCCACATCAATGAGTATTGGCAGGCATTTTTGGAGCAGTTCTACTGTACTTAATCCTCCCAAGAACTCCCATGTAAGCCTAGCCTTATACGCATAAAGCCATAGGGCACTTGTACCGTTTAGATAACATTACAGGGAATCTGTCATCAGGTTTCTGCTCCCCCATCTCATAGACTCATAATGCAGAGACCCTGATTCCAGCACCGTGTCACTTACTAGGCTCCTTGCCGTAATTTTGATAATCAGTTTTCTCTGCTGCAGTTCTCTGAATGCTGAGCCCTGTATAACCCCACCCACATCACTGATTGGCTATGCAGTGTGCAAAAAGCTGCCAATCAGTGGTGTGGGCGGGGTTATACAGGGCTCATGAATATGGAGGACTACATGACAGCAGTTTTACTAGTCCTCCAGTGATAAAATCAGTGTTTTATCAGCAGGAGATTATCAAAGCTACAGCTAGCACCCCAGAGATACAGACACGTTCCAGCATCGGAGAAGCAGCGGTAGAGTTAGCTCTGTTACCCGGCGCTGGGTGCTGAAGACCGCTTGCATCATTCTCCCCTGCTCTGCCGACGATCAGCGTGAACATGGGAGAATGATCAGTTATATGCAAAGTGACAGCAAGCAGCAGCTGATAGGACTATTAATCCCATCAGCCTACACCTGCTGCCGCTAAGAAGTGTGAAAGAAGGCGGCTGTTGGGAGTATTCATCACCCGCCACCTGCGCTATAAATAAAAAGAAACCGTTGTGGATGCCACTGTATTTTTGAAAACCAGCCAGGCAAAACAGACAGCTGTCGGCTTCAGCAAGCCTGGTTATCAAGAATAGAGGGTGATCTGCAGTAAACTCACTGAGCTGAACGCAGTGTCTTTTTCTCATGGTGTTGAGGTCTCCTCAGTTCAGCCCGGCTGGGAACGTAGTCGAAGTGACCAGAGGTAACCTCGATGAGGTCACCGCTAGTCACTGATGTAGCAACAACTCATTCATGAGTGGTTCTCAGCCTAGATGATCGCGTCTTCGCACCATCCAGGTTGAAAACTTTTAATCCCCAGAAATATACAGCGTGGGACAGAACCACAGATAGGTGAGGGATATTGTTGTATTACTCTGTCGCCTTATTGGGGGACACAGAACCGTGGGTGTTATGCTGCTGTCCACTAGGAGGCGACACTATGCATAATCTGAAAAAGATTAACTTTGGCTCCTCCTCTGCAGTATACACCCCTGGACGGCGTTAGCCTTCTCCAGTTTTTGCTTAGTGTCGCAAGGAGGCACACCTTTTTTCCTTTTTTTCCTTTCGTCGGAACAGATGAAGAAAAGTGGGTCTCCTGCGAGACTCCCGGCATGGCTCCTTCCTTGGCCCCCTTTTTAGGGGTGCCCAGTTGAAGTGGAGATGGCGGTTCCCCATGTCGCTCCTTCCCCAGTCCCTCGGGTACTGGTCCGAAGTTGAGACCCCCCCTCCTTCCCCAACCCCCTTCAGGGTCTGGGTTGAGGTTGAGGCAAGGATAAAGACCCCCTGACGGTGACAGACGCACCCTCCCTAATCCCCCGCTGGGGGCATTAGGTTGAGACGTCGCAGGTAGGGTCGGAGTACCGACAGCATTCTGCACCAGGGACCCCAGACCAGCTGTGGGATCCTGCTGGGGCCGGGGGAGGGTGCAGGCAGACGTGGCACAGCAGAGACAGGGCTTTCTGCGCCCCTGCCTCTGCAGCAGCAGTGGCTCCAGGGACCCCCCACACAGGAACCGCTAGCCCTGCTGCCCCCACCGCTAGCCAGTCGCCCATTCCGGGGGGTCCGGTGCAAATCCGACCCCCTCCCGGACTACCGCGCCGCTCTGGAGCCTTCCTGGGCATCGGGCCTCTAATTTAGACCGCGGCTTTGGCCTAGCCGAAGCCGCCGCCTTTTCCCCGCCCCCCGGCCCGCCCCCCGGATGACGAAAATGACACTGCAGTGTCATAGAAGGGGCGGATCGAGGTAGGAAGGGCGCGCTTTTACATGGCCCAGCGCGCCCTTTTCCAGCTCTCCGCCCCTTTCCCTCTCCACCTCAGAATCCGGTGGCCATCTTGCTGCACCTGGAGGAAGGCAGCACAGAGTCTCCGAGGGGCACAGGACGTGGGGCTTATCAGCGCTGGACCTCAGGGGAGCACCGGTGGGGTAAGATCACAGCTGGGTCCTTGGTACTCAGCTGTGAATTCCTATACCATATAGCGCTCTCCTATTCCTTTTTCCTCTGCGTAGATACCCCTGTAGGGCCTCTATTCATCAGCCTAGGTACTATGTCGGGCTCAAAGAAAAGAACCAGGCAAGACTGCTTTTATGCAGTCTGCACAGCCTGCAAGGTCACTCTCCCCAGCGGCAGCACGTATCCGCACTGCCGGGACTGTACCCAAAAAACCGGAGCAGAACCCCAAGAAGTCCCTACCAACGCTTCTGCGACCGCTACTGCGCCGGAATGGGCAACTCAGATGTCGCAGTCTATGACACAGTCCATAGATAACCTGACCTCCACATTACTGCAGGCTCTGCAGGGTCATGTCTCGGCTATGAACGTTACCCAGCAAAGGGACGTCCGGTCTCACGTGCAGGGCGCTTCCGACAGTTCGAGGCGTAAGCGGACCCACAGGTCGCGTTCATCTGCGTCCTCACATAGCAATAGGCCTTCCCCCTCCAGGGAGAGAGACAGTGGCTCCAGGTCACCGAGGCCGTCCCCTGATAGGGAAAGACAATGCGGATCTCCACAATCCCAGACCAGGGAAAACCTCCGCTCTAGTTCGCCCGCTAGGGAGCTCCTTAGCGATGCGCAAGACTCAGAGGGCATATGTGACTCCAACTCAGATAACGAAACAGAGACCCGCTCTGCTCCCTTGTCCCCCTAGCAATACTGCGATAGTTGAGGATATCGTCTCTTCCATCCTTCGGGTGCTGGACATTTCAGATCCAACCCCGGATGCACCAGAACACAAGATCTCCTTTGAAAGTGTTCAGAAACATCGAAGGTCTTCCCTAATCACCCGGAATTTCAAAAAATCCTTTCTAAGCATTTTTCGCAGCCTGAGAAAAGATTCGCCAATCGCAAGTATTTGGAAGCATGGTACCACCAAGGATTGGACAGATCCGCCTGAAGTGGACCCTCCAGTCTCTAGGCTGGCAGCACAAACGCTTCTCTCGCTGCCGGATAGTTCAACCCTCAAGGACACGGCAGACAGACAAGTCGAACGCATGGCTCGTTCAATCTTTGAAGCGGCAGGTGCCTCTTTGGCTCCCGCATTTGCTTCAGTTTGGGCAGCCAAGGCCATCATGGCTTGGGCTGCTCTATTGCAAAAGGGCCTTCAAGCTTCAAATCCTCAGCTGGCGGACCAGGCGGTGCAAATTGCAGTGGTGGCAGATTACATGGTCCTTGCAGCGTTGGACTCTGCAAGAGGAATAGCGGGAATAGCATCAAACGCCATTACAATCCGGCGTATTCTCTGGCTAAGAGAATAGAAAGCGGATGCGGCCTCAAAAAAGTCCCTAACAAATCTCCCGTACTTCAGTGGCCGTCTTTTCGGTGAAAAGCTGGATACAATGATATCCAATGCTACCGGGGGCAAAAGTACTTCCCTCCCTCAATTAAGACCAAAACACACGTTTAAAAGACGTAATCAATCTCGTTTCCGATCCTTTCGGAATTCTTCAGGCTGGTCCGTCTCACGCCCAGCACAAAACCGTAGTCGTTCCCCCCGCAGGGACAACACGTGCGGCACAGAGGCCGGACAGGAACTGGCAGTCAAAGGCAAGCCAAGCGAAATCTAAAGGAGGAAAACCTCAGACTTTTCCCTCATCTTGACTCATGCCCTCCGGAAGACACCCCACTTGTAGGCGGACGACTGCTACTCTTTCAGCAGGTCTGGCTGCCTATTACAGACGACAAGTGGGTCAAGGAAATAGTGTCTTCAGGATACAAAATCGAGTTTACTACCAGCCCACCGCACAGGTTTTTTCCATCTGTCCCTCCAAAATCCCCGCTCAAAGCTCAGGCCTTCCGTCAAGCGGTTTCTTCCCTCCGGCAAGCAGGAGTCATAGTGCCGGTCCCAGCAGAAGAGCGCTTCCGAGGGTTCTACTCCAACCTGTTCGTGGTGCCCAAGAAAGGAGGCAGCGTCCGACCCATACTAGACCTCAAGCAACTCAACAAGTATGTTCGAGTTCGTCACTTTCGCATGGAATCCCTCCGGTCAATCGTTGCGTCCATGGAAAAAGGAGAATATCTCGCCTCCATAGACATACAGGACGCATACCTGCATATACCGATTGCTCCCGCCCATCAGAGGTTCCTCAGATTCGCAATCAACCAAGACCATTACCAGTTTGTGGCCCTCCCGTTCGGTCTCGCCACGGCTCCCAGAACATTTACAAAGGTCATGGCAGCTACCATGGACGTTCTGCACTCCAGAGGCATAGTAGTCGTTCCATACCTGGACGACCTTCTCATCAAGGCCCCCACCCTCAAGGACTGCGAGGTCAGCGTCTCGATCACGATCGACACTCTGAGGCGCCTGGGGTGGTTAGTCAATTTACAGAAGTCCTCGACTACCCCGAGTCAGTCTCTGACCTTCCTGGGGATGTTATTCGACACCTCCAAGGGTCTGGTGATTCTCCCCAGAGACAAGGCACTGGCTCTCCGTCTGGGAGTTCACACACTCCTCCGCAAGTCCCCCAGATCTCTCCGGTATGCCATGAGAGTACTTGGCAGGATGGCAGCAGCAATGGAGGCGGTACCGTTTGCCCAGTTTCACCTCAGACCCCTTCAACTGGCCATCCTCAAGTCCTGGGACAGGAATCCGTTCTCCCTCGACAGGGAGTTCCGGTTATCAGCAAAAACCAGGAGGTCCCTGCACTGGTGGCTCGAGCCAACCTCGCTTGCAAGGGGAAAATCCTCTCTCCGGTCAATGGAAGGTTTTGACCACCGACGCAAGCCTTATAGGTTGGGGCGCGGTGCACCTGCATCACAGCGCAAGGCAGGTGGTCACCAATGGAAGCGACCATGCCCATCAACATCCTGGAAATCCAGGCCATCTTCCTGGCGTTGAAAGCCTTCCATCACTTGCTAGCAGACTCTCATATCAGAGTACAGTCGGACAATGCCACGGCAGTGGCATACGTGAACCATCAAGGCGGCACCCGCAGCATCCAGGCGATGACCGAAGTAACACGTATCCTACAATGGGCGGAGAATGCGAGGTCGGTACTCTCTGCGGTCCACATTCCGGGTGTGGACAACTGGGAAGCCGACTATCTCAGCCGACAAGGAATGGACTCGGGGGAGTGGTCTCTCCATCCCGAAGATTTCTGTCAGATCTGTCATCGTTGGGGCACCCCGAACGTGGATCTAAAGGCATCCCATCTCAATGCCAAGGTTTCCAATTTCATGGCCAGGACGCACGATCCGCGGTCGCTCGGAGCAGATGCCCTGGTTCAGTACTGGACCCAGTTTCAGCTTCTGTACATTTTTCCACCTCTTCCCCTGATCTCCAGAGTCCTGAGGAAGATCAAGCAAGAGGGAGTTCCCACCATCCCGATCGCTCCAGACTGGCCCAGGCATACATGGTACACCGACGTCGTGCAACTCACAGCAGACGCTCCCTGGCGTCTCCCCACACGTCCCGACGTTCTGTCACAAGGCCCGTTCTTCCACCAGAACTCAGGAGCTCTCAATTTGACGGCGTGGCCATTGAGACCTGGGTTTTGACCCAAGCAGGTTTTTCACCGGAAGGCGTTAAAACCATGATCAGGGCTCGAAAGCCAACTTCAGCCAGGATTTACTATCGTACCTGGAAGGTTTTCTTCACATGGTGCGAATCTCGTGGGCAGATCCCACTCCCCTATTCTCTTCCAAGGGTCCTCGGTTTCCTTCAGTCAGGCCTGGACGCTGAGCTATCCCTGGTCTCGCTGAAGAGCCAAGTGTCAGCGCTTTCAGTGCTCTTTCAGAGGCGTATTGCTAACAATCCGCAAGTGAAGACTTTTCTCCAAGGGGTTTCCCGATTGGTTCCCCCCTACAAACGTCCGTTGGAGACGTGGGACCTCAACCTGGTCTTGACAGCACTACAGTCACCTCCTTTTGAACCCCTTAAGGAGGTCTCACTCCGCTTTCTATCACAGAAAGTGGTTTTCCTGGTGGCGATCACCTCGCTACGCAGGGTGTCTGAACTTTCAGCTCTTTCCTGCAGACAACCCTTCCTGGTTTTTCATCAGGACAAGGTGGTTCTACGTACAGTCTCATCCTTCCTTCCGAAGGTTGTGTCCAGCTTCCACCTCAATGAGGAAATCTCACTACCGTCCCTTTGCCCGGCTCCCGTTAATAGGGTGGAGAAGGCTCTGCATACGCTTGACCTTGTCAGGGCATTGCGTGTTTACGTGTCTAGAACTGCTCCTTTCCGGAAGTCTGATTCACTTTTCCTTCTTCCAGAAGGCGTTCGCAAGGGCCTACCGGCTTCCAAAGCCACCCTTGCTAGGTGGATCAAGTCCACCATTCAAGAGGCTTACCGCCTCAACAATTCTCTTCCGGCCGGTATCACGGCGCACACTACGCGGGCGGTAGGGGCCTCTTGGGCCATTCGGCATCAGGCCTCGGCACATCAAGTGTGTAAGGCGGCCACTTGGACTAGCCTGCACACATTTACAAAACACTACCGAGTGCATACCCAGTCCTCAGCGGATGCGAGCCTGGGTAGACGGGTCCTGCAGGCGGCAGTACCCCAAGTCTAGGGGACTGTCAGCACAATATTCGTCCACTGCTTCCCGCCCAGGGACTGCTTTGGGACGTCCCACGGTTCTGTCCCCCAATAAGGCGACAGAGTAAAGGAGATTTTTGTGTACTCACCGTAAAATCTCTTTCTCTTAGCCTTTAATTGGGGGACACAGCTCCCACCCTGTTGCCCTTGCGGGCCGTTGTTACGGTTGGGTTCTCATATTGTTGTTTGAGCTCGTTTATAGTAGCCTTCTTACAGGCATGGTTATGTTTCTGGTATTTTCCTCCTAATGCTTTTGCACAAAACTGGAGAAGGCCGACGCCGTCCAGGGGTGTATACTGCAGAGGAGGAGCCAAAGTTAATCTTTTTCAGATTATGCATAGTGTCGCCTCATAGTGGACAGCAGCATAACACCCACGGTTCTGTGTCCCCCAATTAAAGGCTAAGAGAAAGAGATTTTACGGTGAGCAAGTCTATGGGTGCGCCAAAAAAAAATCGCATTACACACGGACCACCCGTGTGACTTGCGAGAAATACGCAAGACTTTTCCTGGTCACAGGAAATGGGCCAATCCATCATCAGGAAGCTTAGACATGCTAATTCGCTCCAGCCATCCAGGAACTACGCCTCCACGGAGTACAGCATCATGGAACCCTACCAGAATCTGAATGTGGATCTGCTAATTGTTCTTGTGCAGGATCGCCCGGAATTATGGGACCCACGGGATGCACATTATGCCGACTGGGCAAGAAAGGCTGCATGGAGGCGCATATGTTGCAAAATGTTCCCAGATTTTGGTGATCGGCCACATGAGGAAGAGCAGCAGCACATAAGTACGTGCACATAATTTATGTATGTCAAATTACCTGCCATCCCCAAAAAATTTAACAAGTAGGCTCCCCACATCCTGTGCTTGTGATATTGGGCTCTTGTGGCTTGTATATTATTTTTGGACCCACTGTTTGACCCTGAGAGAATGTTACCCTGTCTCCAAGCTCCTCATAATGCCTAGCAAAAACAGTTTAAAGAGTTGCTACTTGCCACATGAGTTACTGTGACCCTGTGCATCTGGCCTGGTTTCACCAATGCTATATGCCATCCTGGGTAGAACTCACACCCTAGTAGGCCACATGACTTTGATACTAGTTCAAAAACTTGTTTTATTCGGTCGTCCATGACAGCACCACCTGAGAGAGGGGATCCGCCCTTTAGGAACAGGAAACCTACAGATACAAAAAGGGCGGCACCTCTCCCACGCATCAGTTGGTTTCCTGTTCCTAGAGGACAGGACTCCCTACAGATCGTCCGTCATGGAGTCGACGAGGGATTCCCAGGCCGGCTGACGGACTCAGGTAGCGGGGGATCTCCTACCTCGGTCCAGTTCGGGGTCCCTGGAAGCACCACGGTGGGGCCGGATAGGTCGCCACGGCTGTGGTTGGAGCAGGTGGAGCATAGGGTCCGGTGGACAGCCGTCTCCAAAGTGCGGGCACCAGGTACGTATGCAGGCCCCTCCTGAGTCTCCTCCCCCCGGGGTCCGGTCATCCCGCGTCCGGGTCGGCGGTCGCGCCCGGTCGGCGGGTGCAGGCGGGCGCATGTGGGGGCGGCGGGCACTCCGGAGCTGGGGGCGCTCTGCCGGCTCCGTTCCGCGCGCTCCCGCGGTCTCTGACGCACGGCGGAAGTGACGCGGCGGAAGGGGTGGGGCCGGGGACGCCGAAACCGGAAGTCGGGTGCCGGCCGGCTGTCCGGGGGGACGCGCAGCATGCGGGGGGGTCGCGGATGCTGGGGAGGTGCCGCGCCAGAACCCTGCTGACCCAGGTACAGGGAGGCCTTAAAAGGCAGGAGGCAACGCTGCGGGGGTGCTTCTGTCGTATCCATCGCTGGGCCTTCAGAAGCCCCCATAGAGCAGCAGGACGAGATACAGGAGCGGCCACAGAAGGAGGCCGTGGCGAAGCCTCATGCGAGTGGCCAGCAGAAGAAAAAACGATCAAGTGAACAGAGCCGCGGAAGTTCCTCAAGGCTAAAGGACCTTCCTGCCTCCCTCCGTGATCTGGTACCTGCCTCATCTGCATGGGTAAGAGATCTTCGTGAATGTACCCTGATGCAGTGTTCCCTTATGTATTTTTCGCAGGGGAGGAAAGCTACGGGAAAACAGAAGCACAGGGAATGTGCCCTCTGTAGTTGCCCCTTGCCAGACCGCCACCCCAAAAGATTGTCAGCCATGTGTGCGACAAATGGTAGGGGTTGGAAGGGAACGAGGGCCAGGGATAGACTGACAGGCCCTTACATTCTCCCCCGTCCTTACAGGTAGCGGAAGAAACGCCGGATTTCACCACAAGCCTGAGAGAAATAATCAGGACAGAAATGAAAGCCCTGTCAAAAAGGGATTCTTCTAGGGGGAGAGAAGTTAGCTTCTCAGGTTCAGAGTCCTCAGTTGCTCCTAGGAACAATGACTCCTCACATTCCCCGGCCTCCACTTCGTCTTCTTCGGATGAAGACTCGAGCCGTTTCTGCTTCCCGTTAGACCAGATGGACAAACTAGTTAAAACAATAAGGTCCACCATGGGAGTAACAGACTCAAAACCAGAACTTTCGGCACAAGACGTGATGTTCGGAGGTCTAGATCCCAGGAAGCGCAGGGCCTTCCCTTTAAATGATAAGGTCCAGAGCTTAATAGATAGGGAGTGGAAAAAACCCGAAAAAAGAGGCTCCGTGCCACCGGCCTTCAAACGAAGGTACCCATTTGATGACCCAGTGGTGAACAGATGGGATAAGGCCCCTAAGCTGGACGCGGCAGTAGCCAAAGCCTCCAGAAAATCTTCCATCCCTTTCGATGACATGGCTTCCCTAAAAGACCCGCTGGATAAAAAAGCGGATTCCTTTCTAAAGGGAACATGGGAGATGTCAGCAGGCGCCCTAAGACCAGCGATAGCTGCCACTTGTACAGCCAGATCCATGATGGTCTGGCTAGATCAACTGGATTCCCATCTGAGAGACTGAGCCTCAAGAGCATCCATTCGGAAAACCCTACCAATCATCCAGAGTGCCGCTGCTTTCCTGGCTAATGCCTCAGCAGACTCTGCAAGGATGGCGGCTAGATCCGCAGGATTACCTAACGCAGCTCGAAGGGCCCTCTGGTTAAAATGCTGGCCAGGGGATATCCAGGCCAGGTCACGACTCTGCTCCATTCCTTGCGAGGGGGAATATCTATTTGGCTCTGCCCTGGATGAACTGTTAGAGAAAGCCGGGGATGATAAAAAGAAGTTTCCGAGCCTCCCGAATCCTTCTTATTGACGCCCCTTTACCAGGAAAGGATATTTCCGTAGAAGGTCGTCCAGAGATCAGGGCAGATGGGATGACAAAAGGAGAGGTACAGGTTTCATGTTCGGAGGAGGGGGGCGCCAGGAAGGTCCAGCACGGGACACTAAAAAGCCGCTCCAATGACTAGAGGCCCCGGTAGGGGGGAGACTAGCTGCCTTCTACCCAGCCTGGTCCATGATTTCGGATAGTAATTGGATACGGGGGGTGATGGCTACGGGCCTACAACTAGAATTCACCCGGGTTCCCCATGATCGATTTAGGGTCACCCCAGTCAGGTCCTCCACATCAGAACAAGCTGCCCTGGAGGCAGAGGTTCATGACCTTTGCCTTAAGAAGGTCCTAACTGTGGTTCCAGAAGGAGAAAGGGGGAAAGGTTTCTACTCCCCTCTGTTCCTGGTCCGCAAGCCAGACAGTTCCTTTAGGACTATAATTAATCTTAAGTACCTCAATGAATTCTTGGTTATACGCCCGTTTAAAATGGAATCAATTAATTCAACAATAAAATTGTTGTTTCAAAACTGCTTTATGGTGGTGTTGGATTTAAAAGATGCTTACTACCATATACCCATTCATGCAGCTCATCAGCGCTTCCTCAGAGTGGCGGTTCAGTTAAATGGGTCAGTTGAACATTTCCAATATGCGGCCCTCCCCTTTGGGGTGGCAGTCGCTCCCCGGGTATTTATCAAAGTAGTAGCGGAAGTTATGGCCCATCTACGTGAATCTGACATTCTAGTAGTACCCTACTTAGATGACTTCCTGATTATAGGAAAAACGGCAAAACATTGTACGGAACAGCTACAGAGGGCAAGGTCTGCCCAGGAGCAGTTAGGATGGCTGCTGAATATCAAAAAATCTCGGTTACAGCCGATGAAAATCCAGCAGTTTTTAGGCCTGATTCTAGATTCTGAGAAACAGGAATGCCGTCTGCCTCCGGAGAAGCTTGTTCGCTTACACTATCAGGTTCTAAATGCTTCCAATAACCCCACCATGTCCCTCAGGAAAGCCATGTCCCTTCTGGGTTCCCTTTCCTCCTGTATCCCAGCGGTGCAGTGGGCCCAGTTTCATTCAAGAACACCTTGTCCCGAAACACAAGGGGGTCCCTAGAGTGGTGGCTGGACAAGGATAATTTATCCAGAGGAGTTCCCTGGGAATTCGACATATCCCGCATAGTCACTACGGATGCTAGCCCTTCCGGCTGGGGGGCTCATATGGGGCCATCATGTGCGAGTGCTCTCCGACAATCAGGTCACCGTGGCTTATATCAACCACAAAGGCGGGACTCGTTCCAAACCCCTGATGAATGTGACAGAACGGTTGTTCCAACTAGCAGAGCAGCATTTTCTATCTTTGACAGCGCTACACATAAAAGGGAAAGAGAACATTATGGCAGATTTCTAAAGCCGCAATCTGCTAAGGCAAGGAGAATGGTCCCTAAACATCTCGATCTTCCACCTGATTGTGCAAAGGTGGGGACAGCCAGAGGTAGACCTCTTCGCCACCAAAGAAAACAGAAAATTGAGACTATTCTGCTCCCTAAATCCCAGAGAGAACCCCCTGGCGGTAGATGCCTTTCTGATAAAGTGGGACTTCAGGCTAGCATACGCCTTCCCTCCCCTATCGCTACTACCCTTGGTGTTGAGAAAGATCAGGAAAGACAGAGCAAGGGTTAGTCCTCGCCCCATTTTGGCCCAGGAGGGCTTGGTTTTCTTGCCTGAGGACCATGTCGGTGTCCGATCCTTGGGTTCTTCCGGATATCCCGGATCTCCTATCCCAGGGCCCAGTCTTCCATCCTCAGGTGGCTGGCCTACATCTGACGGCATGGAGTTTGAGCGGGCACTCTTAAAAGATAAAGGCTTCTCCCCAGACTTAATTAATACCCTTCTTAAAAGTAGAAAGGCCATTACTACCAAAATCTATGTTAGAATTTGGAAGAAATTCCTTCAGAGCTCGGGAATAGTCGCTGGGGGTTCAACACCTATAAATCAGATCTTAGAATTTCTTCAGAAAGGTCTGGACATGGGGCTTTCCACTCGTACCCTTAAAGTACAAGTAGCAGCCTTAGGGGCCCTCTTTAGCTGCAACATCGCGGGTAATTACTGGATCAGTAGATTCATTAAAGCAGCAGGAAGATCCAGACCGGTAGTGAAGGATAGATTCATGCCATGGGACTTGAATCTAGTCCTCACGGCCATGACGGAAGCTCCATTCAAACCTATTTCATCAGCTTCCATAAAAATCCTGTCCCTCAAAGTAGCTTTCCTGGTAGCTCTAACCTCAGCTCGCAGAGTTAGCGACATCCAGGCATTATCTAGGCGTCCTCCTTTATATACAGATTAAAAATGATAGGGTAATACTCACACCTGATCCAGCGTATTTACCTAAAGTGGTTTCTAACTTTCATAGGACTCAGGAAGTAGTCCTTCCATCCTTCCTCCCTAATCCGGCTAATAAGGAAGAGAAACTACATACCCTGGATGTTAGGAAGTGCCTTATAGAATATGTGGCAGCTACCGATCCTTGGAAGAAAGATGATGCCCTGTTTATTTCCCACCAAGGCCCTAGGAAAGGTTAGAGTATCAAAGAATACACTAGCCAGGTGGATTAGAGAAGCGATTGCCTTAGCATACACCTCAAAAGGCAGTTCGCCACCCGGGAAGCTGAGGGCACATTCCACCAGAGCCATGGCGACCTCATGGGCCGAGAGATCAGAAGTCTCCATCGACCAGATGTGTAAGGCGGCTACTTGGTCCTCTCCGAACACCTTTTATAGTCATTATAGGCTAGACTTGGGTGCTTCCACAGACCTCTCTTTTGGTTTAAGGGTGCTGCAGGCTGTAGTCCCTCCCTAAAGTAGTTATTACTCTCTGTAATTCTCTCAGGTGGTGCTGTCATGGACGACCGAATAAAGTCTTAGTTACTCACCGGTTAACAGTATTTTTCGGAGTCCATGACAGCAGCCGTATATTCCCTCCCTTTAGTTTAATTTGGGTGTGCACTTCTTCCTCTTATACGTACACGGGTAATTTAAATAGTGTATAGTATTATGGATAAGTTATGCTATTAACCATGGTGGTCCTCTGTGCTCTGTAATCCAACTGATGCGTGGGAGAGGTGCCGCCCTTTTTGTATCTGTAGGTTTCCTGTTCCTAAAGGGCGGATCCCCTCTCTCAGGTGGTGCTGTCATGGACTCCGAAAAATACCGTTAACCGGTGAGTAACTAAGACTTTCGGCAAATTGTAAGTTTTCCTTCTTTTATGTCACATTGCAGTCGAAGATGTGGCGAGATGCTGGCGCAGCATCCGTGACCAGTATCGCCGTGAGCCCCAGCAGCAGCCAAGAAGTGGTTCAGGGGCCCACACAAAACGGAAATATGTTTATTTCGACCACCTCTCGCTCCAATTATGGATCTCAGACCGTAAGTATAACAAAAACACCACATGACACAAATGCTTTATAGGGCCCGATCAAAAATTTCCTTTTTCTACATTTTATATTTAATCACAGAACTCAGTCTAACATCACTGAATGGGAGACAGGGTCTGAATCAGAGGCCATCATCGATCCTGTAGGTGGAGGGGGTTGAGGTGTCTGGCCCATCTTGTGACCTTCCAAGGAGCCAGGCCCAAGTCACTTCTCTGGCTGGACCTGATCCTGCCCTAGAACCTGGGCCGCCACCAGAAACAGAGCCACAACAAGGACCGTCAGCTGCATCACCACCCGACATCCAGGATGAACAGGGCAACAGCAGCAGCCCAACTGTTCGGCTAGAGGGCTCCCTCCAGTCTGCTGTGCCATACAGGCGACATAGACGCCATATCCCTGCCACTGATACCACGACCAATGTGGATACAGGGGACCAAAATTCTCTTAACAGAGTTGCCACTGATGATGGGGAGGAGGAGTACTCACACAGCCTTGTCCATTATCTTCGTTCCTTCCCCGTGAGGTGCGGCTACATGTGCAAGGATCCACTCAGATCCTAATTGATGCAAGCACACACCCCCACTACCCCTTATGAGCTGTTTGAGTTTCTGGAGAGGTGGCAGCTGTCACCCAGGAATCTCATGCGTCTTAACCCACACCCCCAAGTGCTTGCTCAATCAGTGTCTGAGGATCCTCCTACATGTGGGCCTACACCTCACAAACTCCCCCCACATTGGCAACATAATTCCCAAATGTCAGGGTATAACCCAGCACACCAATATGGCCACTTGTTCCCAGCCAATGTTGGAGGCTGGTCCCAATCTGGTTGGGGACGACATGGCCATTTTGGTGGTTTTGACTCACGGCCCTACAAGCCTCAACAGGAGAGTCGTCTCCAATATAGTGCCCAGTATCCACCTCAAATCCGTGAGCCGGCCCACTACCTCCATCATGGGCAAGAGAATGCCCCCACACAGGCCGGGGGCCAAGGTGGCCACACTAGCCATCAGGCAACACAGGCTGGGCTGCCACCTTCTCCCCCCCCCTAAATACTACAATTTATAACTTTGTGTGTGCTTTTGTGATTAAATGCTGTATTGTAAGATTATAAAAATTTGTTTGTGTTCTAAGGCAAATTCTGGCCATTCTGCTAAATAACAAAAGGCTTCAAAAAGTTTGCACTTTCAATTGTTGTTGTCTTTATCAATGATGCACTTACATCATGACATGCTGCCATATGCTTACACAGTGATTTATAAACAGTGAAAAGACATAAGGGGTTGTAATATATATAGTTTCCCAAAGGCCAAAAAGAAACATTTACAACCTAGACACAGCATGCTCTGGCCAAGAAGTTTCCCCCTCAGGTTACATAAAATAATTTGTGAAAATATCACGCACTTTGAGCCCAGAGAGCGGTCTACATTGAGGGTTGATAGGTGGTCTCACCCTACACACATTGTCCGGCCTACGCACAACACCAGCAGAGGAGGAACAATCATGTATCCTAGTGAAGTTATGAAGAATGACCCAGGCTTTAACAACTTCATTTACATTTTGTTCACTCAGCTGAATGGCAGACTGGAGTACCCGCCATTTGGCCCAAAGAATGCCAAAGGAACACTCCACCAGTCGCCGAGCACGTGATAGGCGCAAGTTACAAATTCTGCGCCGGTGGTCCAGGTTGCGCCGGGGATATGGCCTCATGACATTGCGCGATAACTGAAACGCCTCATCTGCCACAAGGACATAAGGGACTGATTCTTGAGTGGATCCTGGTAGCTTGCGTGGTGGTGGTAGATCCATCTGGTTGGTGCGTAGTCGCCGACCCATAATGGAAGTATTGAAGACTCTAGAGTCTCCCGTCCTTCCATAGGCCCCAATGTCAACAATTATAAACTTGTATTGAGGGTCAGCCAGAGCCAACAATACAACAGAAAAGTATTGTTTATAATTGAAGAATTGGGAGCCAGAGTTCGGCGGCTTACGCACCCGGATATGTTTTCCATCCAGGGCCCCAATACAATTAGGAAACTGGCAGTCCTCCTCAAAGTCCCTTGAAATCCTCAACCAGTCTTCCATCCTGGGCTCGGGCATGACGAGTTGATGTAGTCTTGACCATATTTCACTACATGTCGACCTGACTATGCCAGAAATGGTAGATCTTCCAATTAGAAACTCATGGTGGAGGGCGGCATAAGACAGGCCAGTGGACAGGAAGCTGAAGAACAGAAAAGGAACATTTTAGAATGCACAAATTAACACAACACCAGGTACATACATACAAACTTGTTAGTGATTCAGATCTACTACCACACATATATTTGGTCGCACAATCACTACGTGATATTCAGTACTTATTACACATAACATTCTGGTCTGTAAGTTTATATATATATCTGGAATAAGATGAGGGCATTAAACTTTGGACAAAATAAAAAACAATGTGGTTGTGTAGTACATACCGTAATGTAGAAGTCGCTCCTCTGCAGATCTAGCTTGGCGCATCCTTGTGTCCTGAAAGGTTATCCCAGGGCGCACTGTCTCCAAGAGTCAATCAAATGTTGCAAGGCTCATGCGACAGTATTTGTAAAATTTTTCCAGATGCTCCCGCAGAGAAGAATAGAGGCGGTGGAAATGACCTCTTGCCAGTTGTTGCCTAAAAAGTGGATGGACTCACATGCGTCTCCTCCTCCGCGGATCCACAATCACTGGGTATGGCTGGCCAAAGCGCCTGGACAAAACCCAGTTGAAGAGAACACAGTCAGTTGCGGTGAACTGAAGTGTGTCAGACATGTTTACTAACAACCAGCAAGACACCCACACAAGCACAGCACCAAAATGGGCAGATTGGAGGCGGCCACCTGATGTCGAGGCAATAGGGTTGGTGCTGATGATTTAAATTATGTGCAGGCCTCAAAACCGTTACATGTCCGTGTTGCAAGAAAAAAAAACGGTATACGGATGCTTACAGGAGAAAAATACGTGGCCACACCCTGACAACGGATAACATACGGAGCACTATTTAGGGACCATTTATGCGTATTTTTCTACCTTGTGTGTGACTCCAGCCTAAAGGTTTTTTTTCTAATAAAGGACTTTATTCTGGCTGAGTCTTTATTTACCATACAACTATATGATTAGTAATGGATAGGAGTCTTAAAGGCATCTCTGCATTACTAACCCGTGGGCTAGATGTCACCTGACAATACAAAAGGTGACATCAACCCCAGATGCCACCGCTACAGGGCAAGTGGGAAGAGCCAGGCAAAGTGCCAGAATTGGCGCATCTAATAGAGGTGCTTTTTTTGGGCGGCTGCTGTTTTTAGCCAATCCACTAAATTGCTGATAATTTTGACGGTCGTGGGTCCCGCCGCTCATTATCTATGGCAGTGATGATATCACCAAGCCAATCACATCGCTCAGCTACAAGGTCTTCATCAACGGCATAGACTTTGAATGGACAGGGTGCGTACACGACCACATCCATGCCGGGGACGCAGAAGGACACAAGTCTACCCGCACCAGTTTAAAACATCACCTATCAAACACCTTTTTATTGGCAGGCATACCCCTTTAATCATTAACGATGTAGTACACTATTAACCAGAATATATCATGCATTCCTTCTGAGAGAGGATCAAAAGGAATAGATCTGGGCATTTCACCTTTCTGAAAAGACAGAAACAATTCAGAATTTTCATATTTTATTAAATATCCTTTATATATGCATTTCTTACAAATATTTTATATACATGAATATTTCATTAGCTTATATAAGCCTGGCAGTTTGAGATTTTCTTCTTCCTCTCTCTTTGGAATTTAACAACCAAACTGAATCTAGCAAATGTAAGAGGAAAAAATATATATATTGTGCAGCGGTCAGCAGATCCTCTGCCACATCTGGAAATGCTTCTAATCCGTCATGTAATAATATCTGCCAGTGTCCTTGTGGTCACGCTACATTGTTTTCTCCACTTCCTAATAAAGGCACATATCTGGTATATAAATTCTCTTTAAATATGGAAATACTGTAGATCATATATATAGGTTTTCTATTTTATATATAGTCCCTGATCATATATTTATATATTTTCTCATTTTACTTCAATAGGTAATATATTTATAAATCGTCCAGCCAAAAAAAAAAAAAATTTTTTTTTTTCAGAATTAAAAGTTCTCTTTTTTTTTTTTTTTTTTTTTTTAAGAAAACTTGCCTGCAGGTTCTATTTTTTACAAAATAAAATCTGCACTTTACTTGCCGTCCCCAGGTCTGTAGCGCAGCAGCGGTGACTTCATGGCGGCAGAGCTGCAGCTACTCACTCAGTGCCTGCATAGACTGCGGCAAGTCACCAGAGCAGCGCTAAGACATACAACGTCAGACCTGGGTAAGTTAAATGTTTGGGTTTTTTTCTAAAACTAAGTCAGCAAACAAAAGTATTTTAAAAGTGAACAACCCCCTTTAAAAGTCTTTTTTTTTTTAATAAAGAACAGCGCCACTGTCAGCCTTTGGATTGTGTCTGGTATTGCAGTATTCACTTCATCGGGGATAAGCTGCAGTACGAGAAGCAGCCTACAGGTAAAAAAAAAACAAACCGCAATTTGTGACTTTTTTAAACAAATTTTCAGCAGTTTTCTCATACGTTGCAGGCTGCTCAGTCCTGTTCAGCCTCTCTCTGCTCTCCTTAACGATTATATAGTGGATATTGATAGTAATTTACTCTTCGTTTAGTTGTTATGATTGCAGCTTAGATTCCAGTTGAGGATAACAAACCTCACACATATTACCTGATCAGGACTCCGCAGCATGTAATGCATGAGAATACATGCAAGCTGCAAAAGACAAAAGGGTTGACTTTTTTTTTTCCCCTTTTTATGAAACTCAAAATTCTTGAAAATTTTTTTTTTTTTAATGAAAATTTCTTAAAGAAAAAAAGTACATATTTTATCCTTTCCAATGGGTACCATAAACCTGTACTGGACTCCACATGCCCCAAAAGACACATTTTCATCTCTTATTGGAGAGGTCCTTCAATGCAAGGGGTGGCAGTAATTGCAAAGGCACATCATATCGAGGCATGGCACAGAAAACGAGAAAAAGGCACAAGCTGGGAAGAAGCGCTGCCTCTATAACGCTACTTATTATGCTACAGTCTCTTAAAGAGACACTAACACTGAACTTTTTAATACTTAATCTTTCATGTCCTGTCGTCAATTTTACACTGGTAATTTTAGCATTTTTATATGCGCAATGCACAGAAATCCTTTGAAAGAGAATAATTTTAAGGATCGATCACCAGAATGAAAGGGTGTGTAGACTTTTGCAACAGTTATTGCTATAATAACATACAAACACTTTACAGTTAGTGTGAAATAACAAAGACTAACAATGTATGCTTAGAGCTCCTATGCAGAGCCACGTCTCCATGGTTACAGACTGCACACAAACCTTTTGTAGTCAGATTTTGCAGTCAGATTGGTAAAGGTACTGTCACACTTAGCGATGTACCAGCGATCCCGACTAGCGATATGATGCAGTCAGGATCGCTGGTACATCACTAAGTGGTCGCTAGTGAGCTGCCACACAGGCAGATCTCACCAGCGACATCGCAGGGGTCGGGGGTCGCTACTTACCTGTCACACCAGGCGATCCTGCGTCCTCCCGCCCGGCTCCACGCTCGTCGCTCCACAGGAAGCGCCGCAGGAAGCTGACGACGAGAAACAGTCCAGCCTGTTCTCGCGCGATCAGCGATGACCAGCGGGGGAGCCGGTCGTAGGCAAGTATCACACAGCGATATTGAGCAATATCGCTATAACGTCACAAGTTCTATGATTCTATGATTCTAAGTTATAGCGATATTGCTAGCGATATCGCTTAGTGTGACAGGCCCTTAAGAAGTGTCATCCTGATGGGAGAGAGGAGCAGGACTGCCGGATCAGATTACACGCTGTTAGTAGTTTACCCACTGAGATATAGAGGCAAATGTTAGATATTGGTGATTGATCACACACAAGTTGCATAAGCTTAAACACCCTTTAAATTTTGCATTTGTTCAATGCAGCTACTTAACATACAGAAGGACACACATCAAGCTAATACTGAAGTAAAAGGCATGATGAAAACGTAGGATTTTAAGATATAAAGTGGATGTATAGGATAAGGAATAGTGTCCCATTGAAGTGAATGGGCCTGAGGTGTAGTGCCACACACAATCTAGTGTTGTTTTTTTAAAGAAAGCAGCCATGTTTGTCAACTGTATAGCCGCATTAACGCTGGGGCTATACAGTCACTTTGGCACGTGGCACCCAACCTGACAATGACCCCATTAAGATCCATCACATCTACCTCTGCCTAGGAGTCATGGAAGATCTCATCTCCCTACTGGTCCTAATCCAAGAACCATTAGTGGTGGCCAAACTGAAATGGATTACGTTTGGTCAGTACCAATATTTGGTGTCCCCTTCCCAAAAAGAAGGCAGCTACATACCGGGTAATGACCCCAAAATGACTGCTTCGACTATACAAAAATGTAGATTAAAAATAGCCATAAACCTGGCCATGATATATACGCCCGGCCAAGCGAGCATGCAGGTGTTCAAGACGGGGGGGGGGGAACACGATCATAGAATATAGGATCAGGCATAATGAATTCCAACATGCCCAATCCTTCTGTAACATAACCTATACTGTCATAGAATAGATAGGACATCCCCATACATATTAGATGTCTGACATCAGTCTTACGTGTACAAAGGTTTCCCACTATAGTAAAAAAAAAAAATAATAAAAATTAAGTGACCTGTAAGTCCTAGAAGGTCAGGTACTCTGTTCCTCCGCTAGCGAATCCATCACAGGTCCAGGCCGCCGTGGGCCTGACACGAGAGGGTTTCCTGTCTCGTCACATTAGTGTGTAGATCTCATCTCGTTACAACAGCTAAGGCAGCCCCCTTCTGTTAAAACAATGGGGAAGCTGGCTTAGCTGTTGAAATTAGCAGTCAAGACGCCCCATTCACACACTTCTTCAATCACTTCATCTTGGAGCTCTGGACCAGAAGCGAAGCGATCGGGCCCAGAGATGGAGCGGCTAGCGGAAGAACGGGGGAACCTGACTTAATGGGACCAATCAATGTATATTTTTAGGTTTTTCTGGAAAACCCTTTTAAATGATATGGTGTCATCAACATAGACCAGTAAGAGTGGGAATACTAGCCCTGGGATCGATACTATACAGCAAAGTAGTGCACGCATCAACATAGCGCTGGTCCTACACCACCAAGAGCCTAATACCAAGTTCAAGGTGAAGCAATCACACGTCAGGTCTCCAGCATGAAGAATTACCTGGATCCGGTCATTTCTCTACAGATTAAAGTCTTTTGGATCAGTTCTTCTATTGCTAAACTACATATATACGGTACATCTCCACCATAAGGCAGTGGCTTCTTCCTACAAGTCTTGCCTCCGAGGTTTAGGATTAGATACACATAGATCAGTGCACTGCACATGACATATTTGAGCTCCACAACGCGTTTCGAAACCATCCTGTTAGCATGGCTACAAATATGTAAATACTGTTTTTATTACCGCTTGCTCTGGGGTTGTCATGGTAGCACCAGTTTGAAACTGCAGAGGCAGTCTATCGTGTGATACCATGACAACCCCAGAGCAAGCACAATTTTAGATTACTGCTGAGGTTTAATATTTAATTAGGTTTTAATTTTTTTTTTTTTTTTTCATAATAAATTTGTTCCCCATAACCTGACCTAATGCCAACTGACCTCAGCTATATAGAGCTGGCAGGTCATTCACACAGATGTGTTACTTTCTAATATTAATGAGGGGTTTTTTTTGCATTCATTCTACTGTTAAAATAGTACAGTAATGTATCTTTAAAGGGTTGACGTGGATTACACTGAAGTAAACGGAGGCAAGGGTCTATATCTAATATGTGTGCGTGCATCATCTAATCCATGGCGTTGCCTTAGGACAGACTTATCCAGGACTTCAAATCCCATAGGAAATGATCCTAGCGAGAGAAGAAATGCCTCTCGTCTGGGGACAACGGTGGTGTCGCCAGGCTGGAAGATCCCACAAACAGACAATTCAGCTTCGGCTTCAGCTCATTCCAGACTTGGTTCATCTGCAAAGAAGCAAAAAGTGGGTGATGTCCATTCACTGCACAATGTAACGTATTAGGGGCTGTACGAGATTTCTTTCAAAACAGCGCCATCTCTGTCTGCAGGCTCCTTGTGGTATTGCGCCCACTTCAAGGGAGCAGAACTGCAATATCCGACCCAACGTGGACAGATCTGGAGCGGTCTCTGAAAGAAGGAAACCATGGTTTGTTTGTTTTTCTTATAGGATATATTACTATAAAACTAACCTCCTTGTGTCCCTGAATCTGTGAATTGACAAACGCCCCCAGGATGTGGGAGGTGAGGGGCAGGTAGATATGGATGAGCTGGGTTTCTTGGTGCAAACAAAACAAGGAAAAGTAATTCCTTAACTCCATGACCATGATGGCGTTCTCTTGCTGGAAGATAAAGAAGTATATATTAATGCAAATTATAATATGACACACAAATATACAGATGTTTAAGTGGCAACTGTAAAAGGATCCATGGAAAAAATGTCACAATCATTATACAGAAAGCTGCACTTAAAGGGAATAAGTAATCTGAAAGTGACCAATTGTTTAAATAAGGATTTCATTTTGCAATAGTTTTTTTTGTTTAATTTTCCACATTTGCCATCTATAGAAAAATATGAAATCTATATGTATAGACTGATGAGAAGACTTCTGTACAGAACTACAATGACTGATAATACAGGACCCACCATTCACAATAGGGGATGTCACAGCTCACCTCCTCCTATACAATGACTGATTATACAGGATCCACCATTCACAATAGGGGATGTCACAGCTCACCTCCTCCTCCTGTACAATGACTGATAACACCTCTATATACAGTAGATAACAGGATCCACATTCACAGTAGGGGATGTCACAGCTCACCTCCTATACAATGACTGATTATACAGGATCCACCATTCACAATAGGGGATGTCACAGCTCACCTCCTCCTATACAATGACTGATTATACAGGATCCACAATTCACAATAGGGGATTTCACAGCTCACCTCCTCCTATACAATGACTGATTATACAGGATCCACCATTCACAAAAGGGGATGTCATAGCTCACCTCCTCCTCCTGTACAATGACTGATAACACCTCTATATACAGTAGATAACAGGATCCACATTCACAGTAGGGGATGTCACAGCTCACCTCCTATACAATGACTGATTATACAGGATCCGCCATTCACAATAGGAGATGTCATAGCTCACCCCCTCCTATACAATGACTGATTATACAGGATCCACCATTCACAATAGAGGATGCCACAGCTCACCTCCTCCTATACAATGACTGATTATACAGGATTCACAATAGGGGATTTCACAGCTCACCTCCTATACAATGACTGATTATACAGGATCCACCATTCACAATAGGGGATGTCATAGCTCACTTCCTCCTCCTGTACAATGACTGATAACACCTCTATATACAGTAGATAACAGGATCCACATTCACAGTAGGGGATGTCACAGCTCACCTCCTATACAATGACTGATTATACAGGATCCGCCATTCACAATAGGGGATGTCATAGCTCACCTCCTCCTCCTGTACAATGACTTTTAACACCTCTATATACAGTAGATAATACAGGATCCACATTCACAATAGGGGATGTCACAGCTCACCTCCTCCCCCTTTCCTTCACAATTGCCTTGGCACAGATGATATCATGGTCACATAATACTGCCATACAAGCAAATATCGCCCGAGTCAGTCTGTTGCTGCCTAATGTCCAGGTGCCCAACGAGAAGTGGATGTCAAATATTAAGCCTAGTGGCAAGCGTGGTGAATATGTTTATTCCAAAAAAATATCCTTTATGCAGACACATTCCCTTGAAATGAAGAAAAAAAAAAACATTCTGGCCACTAAGGGGCAGTAATGGAGTAATCAGTGCTGGGATAATTACGCCACGTTATTAAAATGGTAACAAGTGCATTAGTCACCAGGGGGCGACAATGAGAAGCTGTGTGTGTTACAGGGCCACTTTCTGTGCGCTGACCTCCACAATCCGCGACTCCAGCTGCTCCACGGACTCGGCCTCCTTATTCTGCACGGTGGCGCTGATCATCTGCCTCTTCATCAGGCTGTACTTGTGTAAGGCCTTCTGGTGCTTGTGTAGCACGCCCTTCTCGTGCCGCTCACACAGATCCTGCACACATATCGCCGTATTATATACCGCCACGAGTAACGCAGCGAGCCTGTCCTGCAACGAGAGGGGGGGGCGGGAGTCACTAACCTTGTAGGACTGAAGAGATCCAGGAAGAGATTCAACTTTTCTACCACGTCAATTTCTTCAAGCTTACCCTAGAAATGGAAAAAATATTAAAGAAGTCAGTTAAAGGGGTGCTCGAGATTCATGAGATAACGCTCCTTCATATAATAAAACATTATATACACACACAATATAATTAGACAGGTTCAGGCAGGTTACAGGATTAGGCTTTATCTGGGTTACGGCCTGTTTCACACATCATTTTTTTTTCGTCAGTTAAAATCCGCTAAATGGCGGAGAACGGATCAGTTCCTGTACTGACCACAACGTTTGGCACCGGACCGTTGTTTTAACGGATCCGGCGAAGGAAGGAGAAGAGAGAGAGAAAAAGGGAAAGAGAGAGAAAGGAAAAAAAAGAGAGAGAAAAAGAGAGAGAAAAAGAGAGAGAAAAAGAGAGAAAAAAAGAGAGAGAAAAAGAGAGAGAAAAAGAGAGAGAAAAAGAGAGAGAAAAAGAGAGAGAAAAAGAGAGAGAAAAAGAGAGAGAAAAAGAGAGAGAAAAAGAGAGAGAAAAAGAGAGAGAAAAAGAGAGAGAAAAAGAGAGAGAAAAAGAGAGAGAAAAAGAGAGAGAAAAAGAGAGAGAAAAAGAGAGAGAAAAAGAGAGAGAAAAAGAGAGAGAAAAAGAGAGAGAAAAAGAGAGAGAAAAAGAGAGAGAAAAAGAGAGAGAAAAAGAGAGAGAAAAAAGAGAGAGAAAAGAGAGAGAAAAAGAGAGAGAAAAAGAGAGAGAAAAAGAGAGAGAAAAAGAGAGAGAAAAAGAGAGAGAAAAAGAGAGAGAAAAAGAGAGAGAAAAAGAGAGAGAAAAAGAGAGAGAAAAAGAGAGAGAAAAAGAGAGAGAAAAAGAGAGAGAAAAAGAGAGAGAAAAAGAGAGAGAAAAAGAGAGAGAAAAAGAGAGAGAAAAAGAGAGAGAAAAAGAGAGAGAAAAAGAGAGAGAAAAAGAGAGAGAAAAAGGAGAGAAAAAAAAGAGAGAGAAAAAGAGAGAAAAAAAGAGAGAAAAAAAAGAGAGAAAAAAAGAGAGAAAAAAAGAGAGAAAAAAAGAGAGAAAAAAAGAGAGAAAAAAAGAGAGAAAAAAAGAGAGAAAAAAAGAGAGAAAAAAAGAGAGAAAAAAAGAGAGAAAAAAAGAAGAGAGAAAAAAGAGAGAAAAAAGGAGAGAAAGAAAAAAAGAGAGAAAAAAGAGAGAAAGAAAAAAAGAGAGAAAAAAGAGAGAAAGAAAAAAAGAGAGAAAGAGAAAAAAAGAGAGAAAGAGAGAAAAAAAGAGAGAAAGAGAGAAAAAAAGAGAGAAAAAAAAAAAAGAGAGAGAAAAAAAAAAGAGAGAGAAAAAAAGAGAGAGAGAAAAAGAGAGAGAGAAAAAGAGAGAGAGAAAAAGAGAGAGAGAAAAAGAGAGAGAGAAAAAGAGAGAAAAAGAGAGAAAAAGAGAGAGAAAAAGAGAGAGAGAAAGAGAGAGAGAAAGAGAGAGAGAGAGAGAAAGAGAGAGAGAGAGAAAGAGAGAGAGAGAGAAAGAGAGAGAGAGAGAAAGAGAGAGAGAAAAAGAGAGAGAGAAAGAGAGAGAGAGAAAGAGAGATTTTTTTCAGACGCCTGAACTGCGATTAGGGTTAAATTTCCGACACAGGCATTTCTCCCGGGCATGTGCAATAGAAAATGCGGGTCCGGCCGGGAAAAAAAACATTTCATTGTCCGTCCTGTCGTTCAGCGGATGGCAAAATCTTGGCGGATCTGTAAAAAACGGATCGAACGGATGACCATCCGTCAAGATCCGCCGTTAATATAAGTCAATGGGCAAGAAACATCCGCCAAGAAAAATGGCGGCTCCGTTTTTTTTGCAAAACGGCGGATTTTGACTGATGGGGAAAAATGGATGTGTGAAACAGGCCTAAGCGACATCCAGGCTGGTAGAAGAGTTCCCCTTGAGCTCTTTTCCGACATCGAGTGTACATTTACGCCAATGTCGCACTCTCTCCCTTTGATGTGGGCTCGGCAGTGAGCCCACATCTTTCCCGGGACATGTCAGCTGTTTTGAACAGCTGACATGAGCCCTCTATAACCGCGGGTGGAATCACGATCCGCCTGCGGCTATTAACTAGTTAAATGCCGCTGTCAAACGCTGTCAGCGGCATTTAACAAGCGCTGTGATCGTGGGTCACCGGTGTGTCGGCATGATAACCAGAGGTCTCCTGGAGACCTCTATGGTTGTCAGTGCCGAATTTCTCTGAGCGCCACCCAGTGGTCGACACTCATAGCAAGCGAGTAATTCTACTACATAGAGGTGATCTGATCATCGCCTGTATGTAGCAGAGACCAGGGGCGTATCTAAGGGGGGGGGCAGCCGGGGCAGTTGCCCCGGGCGCAGCCGGTAGGGGGCGCAGTCCGGGCCGCCTAATGCAGCGGTCCTCAGTGTCCTCCCCGGCGGCTGCGTTCTGCCACCCCCGTGGCCTGAGAGTCGGCGGTTCTCTGTGTCAGCTGTCAAGCTGACAGCTGGCGCAGAGAAGGTGCGTGTGCCGGCTCCCAGGGAACAATTGTACTGGCGTCTGTATAGACGCTAGTACAATTGCAGCTCTGACCGCCGGGCCAGAGCGACGTCAGCAGCGTGACATGTCATGTGATCACGCTGCTGACGTCACTCCCCGGCGCCCAGAGTGAACGCTCAGCACTGGTGGTAAGTGTGCTCCAATGTGGAGCTGAAGAAACCACCGAAGATGGGGGGTGTTAATGTGTGGCGATGGGGGTTAATATGGGGATGGGATTAATGAGTGGGGGGGTTAATGAGTGGGGATGGGGTTAATGTGTAGTGGGGTTAATAAGTGGGGATGGGGGTTACTGTGTGGGGGTAAAGAGTGGGGATGGGGTCAATGTGTGGGGTGTTAATGAGTGGGGATGGGGTTAATGTGTGGAGGGTTAATGAGTGGGGATGGGGTTAATGTGTGGAGGGTTAATGAGTGGGGATGGAATTAATATGTGGGGGGTTAATGAGTGGGGATGGGGGTTAATGTGTGGGGGATTTGGAGTGGGGGGGTACATAATGTGTTGGGGAATTTGGGAGTATGGACGGGGGGTTAATGAGTGGGGATGGGGTTAATGTTTGGAGAGTTAATGAGTGGGGATGGAATTAATGTGTGGGGGGTTAATGAGTGGGGATGGGGGTTAATGTGTGGGGGATTTGGAGTGGGGGGTACATAATGTGTTGGGGGATTTGGGAGTGTGGGGATGGGGGTTATTGTTTGGGGGGTTAATGAGTAGGGATGGGGGGTTATTTAATGTGTGTGAGGGATTTGGAGTGTGGATGGGGGGTTATTTAATGTGTGTGAGGGATTTGGAGTGGGGATGGGGGGATTTACTGTGTGTGGGGAGATTTGAGGACACAGTATGTATGAGGAAACAGTATGGGGGATGGGTGCAGACAGCATGGCGAGCGAATGGGTTAATGTATGTGGACACAGTATGGGGAGTCGGGGGTATGTGTGAGCAGACAGTATAGAGAGTGAGGGGGTAAATATATGAGGAGACAGTATGGTGAACAGAGGGATGATAGAGGAGACAGTATGAGGAGGGAGTGGAATAGTGTGAGGCGACAGTATATTGCAGATATTTGTATTTAGGGGCATTATAATGACACTTCTAACTTTAAGGGGATCGTGTGGAGATTTGCTGCAGAAGACCGGAGAAGATGGAAGTCTGCAGAGGCCGCTGTGGATGAGAAAACTCATCATGGGGTTTGGACAAGAAGAAGAAAAGAAGAACGACGCCAGAGACGTCATCTATAAGGTACCTGGATGCAAATATTATTTCTGCTACTGACTTATTCTCATGTTTTTATTTGTTAGGAACAGTAAAGGGGTTGTCCAGGTCTGTGCTGAGTCTGCAGACATTCTATGTGACTGCAGACTTCTGAATTCTCACAGTGCTCACTGAACGCTGTTAGGATTCTCTCGTGCCGGTAATTTACATACATGCGGTCACATGCTGACTAGACGTGTGTGGCCTCACTCAATGAAAATGAACGGAGCGAGGCCGGGCACGTCTAGTCGGAATGCGGCCAGAAGTATACAAATCACATACTTGTGTTGACATGACCGTCTATCGGCAAGGGAGAATCCTAAATGTGTGCAGTGCATTCGCTGTGAGAATTCAGAAGCTGCAATGTCAGGATCCAGCTCTGCAGGTTCCAGTAGTCATCACATGGACTCTTCACTCATATGCGATTTTCATAGTTATGGTCTTGTGACAACGAGCTTCTCTTCCTGCTTTCAGTTTTTTACTGAAGATTGAGAGCATTAGGGAGAGCAGCTCCTCGGTACATGGCTAAGTGTGCAACTCGCATATGTACTTTGCAAGTCACCCCCCCTTTCACCCCATTCAAAATAAAATAAATTCAAGCCTACACACATTTGTATCACCACTTTCAGAATCAATAAAAAAAAGGATTAAGCTTATCGCTGAACGGCGTAGTGAGAAGAAAAGTCAAAACGCGAAAATTACGTTTTTGTTTTTTTTTTGGTTGCCCCAACATTGTATTAAAATGCAATAACAGACAATCAAAAGATCATATCTGCACCGAAATGGTATCTTTAACCCCTTCACCCCCAAGGGTGGTTTGCATGTTCATGACCGGGCCAATTTTTACAATTCTGACCACTGTACCTTTATGAGGTCATAACTCTGGAACGCTTATTTGGATCCCGGTGATTCTGACATTGTTTTCTCGTGACATATTGTACTTCATGTTGGTGGTAATATTTCATTCAAATAACTTGCGTTTATTTGTGAGAAAAACGGAAATTTGGCAAAAATTTTGAAAATTTCGCAATTTTCCAACTTTGAATTTTTATGCCCTTAAATCACAGAGATACGGCACACAAAAAACTTGATAAGTAACATTTCCCACATGTTTACTTTACATCAGCACAATTTTGGAACCAAAATTTTTTTTTTGTTAGGAAGTTATAAGGGTTAAAAGTTGACCAGCGATTTCTCATTTTTACAACACCATTTTATTTTTAGGGTCTATATGATAGAAAATACCCAAAAGTGACACCATTCTAAAAACTGCACCCCTTAAAGTGCTCAAAACCACATTCAAGAAGTTTATTAACCCTTTAGGTGCGTCACAGGAATTTTTTTGAATATTTAAAAAAAAAATGAACATCTAACTTTTTTTCATAAAAAAAATACTTCAGGTTCAATTTTTTTTATTTTACCAAGGGTAACAGGAGAAATTGGACTGCAAAAGTTATTGTGCAATTTGTCCTGAGTACGCAGATACCTGATATGTGGGGGGGAACCACTGTTTCGGTGCATGGCAGAGCTCAGAATGGAAGGAGCGCCGTTTGACTTTTTCAATGCAAAATTGGCTGGAATTCAGATTGGACGCCATGTCACGTTTGAAGAGTCCCTGATGTACCTAAACAGTGGAAACCCCCTACAAGTGACCCCATTTTGGAAACTAGACCCCCCAAGGAACTTATCTAGATATGTGGTGAGAACTTTGAACCCACAAGGGCTTTACAGAAGTTTATAACGTACAGCGGTACAATTAAAAAATCATATTTTTTCCACAAAAATGATCTTTTCACCCCAATTTTTATTTTCCCAAGGGTAACAGGACCCTAAACGTTATTGTGCAATTTGTCCTGAGTACGCTGATACCCCACATGTGGGGGTAAACCACTATTTGGGCGCATGGCAGAGCTCGGAAGGGAAGCAGCGCCATTTGACGTTTTTGGCTGGAATTGAGATCGGACACCATGTCGCGTTTGGAAAACCCCTGATGTACCAAAACAGTGGAAACCCCCCACATATGACACCATTTTGGAAACTAGACCCCCTAAGGAACTTATCTAGATGTGTGGTGAGCACTTTTACCCCCCCAGTGCTTCACAGAAGTTTATAATGCCCGGGCGTGAAAATAAAAAATTCGTATTTTTTCCACAAACATGATCTTTTAGTCACCATTTTTTTATTTTCCCAAGGGTACCAGGAGAAATTGGACCCCAAAAGTTGTTGTCCAATTTGTCCTGAGTATGCGGATACCCCATATGTGGGAGAAAACTACTGTATGGGCACACGTCGGGGATCGGAAGGGAAGTAGTGACGTTTTGGAATGCGGACTTTGATGGAATGGTCTGCGGGTGTCATGTTGCCTTTGGAGAGCCCCTAATGTACCTAAACAGTGGAAACCCCCCACAAATGACACCATTTTGTAAACTAGACCCCCCAAGGAACTTATCTAGATGTGTGGTGAGCACTTTGAACCCCCCAGTGCTTCACAGAAGTTTATAACGCCCGGGCGTGAAAATAAAAAATTCGTATTTTTTCCACAAACATGATCTTTTAGTCACCATTTTTTTATTTTCCCAAGGGTACCAGGAGAAATTGGACCCCAAAAGTTGTTGTCCAATTTGTCCTGAGTATGCTGATACCCAATATGTGGGAGAAAACTACTGTATGGGCACACGTCGGGGCTCGGAAGGGAAGTAGTGACGTTTTGGAATGCAGACTTTGATGGAATGGTCTGCGGGTGTCATGTTGCCTTTGGAGAGGCCCTAATGTACCTTATCAGTGGAAACCCCCACAAATGACCCCATTTTGAAAACTAGACCCACTAAGGAACTTATCTAGATGTGAGGTGAGCACTTTGAACCCCCAAGGGCTTCACAGAAGTTTATAATGCCAGGGCATGAAAATAAAAAAATCGTATTTTTTCCAGAAACATGATCAATTAGTCCCCAATTTTTTCATTTTCCCAAGGGTAACAGGAGAAATTGGACCCCCAAAAGTTGTTGTCCAATTTGGCCTGAGTACGCCGACACCCCATATGTGGGAGAAAACTACTGTATAGACACACGTCGGGGCTCGGAAGGGAAGCAGTGACGTTTTGGAATGCAGACTTTGATGGAATGGTCTGCGGGTGTCATGTGCGTTTGGAGAGGCCCTAATGTACCTTATCAGTGGAAACCCCCCACAAATGACCCCATTTTGAAAACTAGACCCACTAAGGAACTTATCTAGATGTGAGGTGAGCACTTTGAACCCCCAAGGGCTTCACAGAAGTTTATAATGCCAGGGCATGAAAATAAAAAAATCGTATTTTTTCCAGAAACATGATCAATTAGTCCCCAATTTTTTCATTTTCCCAAGGGTAACAGGAGAAATTGGACCCCCAAAAGTTGTTGTCCAATTTGGCCTGAGTACGCCGACACCCCATATGTGGGAGAAAACTACTGTATAGACACACGTCGGGGCTCGGAAGGGAAGCAGTGACGTTTTGGAATGCAGACTTTGATGGAATGGTCTGCGGGTGTCATGTGCGTTTGGAGAGCCCCTGATGTACCTAAACCAGTGGTTTTCAACCAGTGTTCCGCGGCACACTAGTGTGCCGCGACACATGGTCGGGTGTGCCGCGTGTCCGCATGGCTAATTTACATGCGATGCAAATTAGCCATGTGGAGGCAAGCAGGGCGGCGGGTCGGAGAGGCAGCAGTCCCGTGTTCCTCCTGTGTCGCTTCCTCCCTGACACAGCAGTCAGCGGCGCGGCTGGATGACATCATCATTCAGCCCCGCGGCTGCTGTGCCAGTGAGAGGAAGCTGCCGGTGAGGAGAGGTGAGGGGTGTGTGTGTGTGTGTGTGTCTAGGTGAGAGGTGTGTGTTTGTGTGCGTGTGTAGGTGAGTTGATGGATGTGATGAGAAGCAATGATGGGAGTCATGGAGAAGGCGGTGATGGGGAGAGGGCAATGGAGAAGGCTGTGATGGGGGTGATAAGAAGGCGGTGGTGGGGAGAGGGCAATGATGGGGTTGTCGAAAGGGCAATAATGGGGTGGTGGGGAGAAGGAAATGATGGAGGTAGTGGAATGGGCAATTTCTACATGAAGGGGATTATGATGGGGCATATTACTACAAGAAGGTGATAATGATGGGGCATATTACTACAAGAAGGTGAAAATGATGGGGCATATTACTACAAGAAGGTGATAATGATGGGGCATATTACTACAAGAAGGTGATAATGATGGGGCATATTACTAAAAGAAGGGGATAATGATGGGGCATATTACTAAAAGAAGGGGATAATTATGTGGCTCATATACTGCAATATAAAGGGGTACAATGAGAAATACTATGGCCATGAGGCTGGAGTACAAGCGCCAGCTCATATACTATATATGGTATATGCTGATAATTATGTGGTTCATATACGTGGGACTGTATATATATATGGGAATACATGGGACTGTATGTATGAGGTTACATGGGATTGTATATATGAGGGGGTTATCCTTTTTTATTTAACTTTTTTAAAATAAATAATTTATTGAAAGGACCTCTGCCAGGCATATTTCACTCTTGAGGGCTTAAAAAGCAGCTCTTGTGGTGATAAGAAGCCGATTTAAAACCCCCAAGAGTGAACTCCGTGAGAGCTGTATGTGTGGAATAATAAATGATATTTTGCCGGTCTTCAGCAGTAATGTCCTGCTTGAATTGACTCTAGTGGCGTAGCTCGTAGCACTTTGCAGCCGGCTCTATTCTACTTATAGAGAAAGCTGAGTGCTACGTCACTAGTGTCAATTCAAGCAGGAAATGCAGACCGTAGTAATATAAGTCATTATTACACACATACAGCTCTCACGAAATTCACTCTTGGGGGTTTTAAATCGGCTTCTTATCACCACAAGAGCTGCTTTTTAAGCCCTCAAGAGTGAAATATGCCTGGCAGAGGTCCTTTAAGACTTAAAGTTTAAGTGTGGCAGATAATGTAATACTCTTCTATTTTAGTGTGTGGCTGCGCACACTATCTCAGCAGTGATGGAGAAGTATTTGAGAATGGAAAAGGCAAATGCCGAACAGGACCCTGGACACAATTCTAACCCAGATGAAGGCCCTAGTATGAGAGGTCGACAAAAGATAAAAAGACAAGACAGTGAGCTAAAGGCAATACAGTGAAAGCTATCTTTCATTTGGATTTACTTCCGCTGGGGATGCGACAGCACCAACACCACTGTGCTTGGTGTGTGGTGAGAAGCTTTCCAATAGCGCCATGGTGCCAAGCAAGCTTAAACGCCATCTCCAAACGAAACACCCTTCCGTTCAAAACAAGCCGATGGAGTATTTTGTACGCTTACGTACAAACAATGAGAAAGGGGCAACTTTTTTGAGAAAAAGCACAAAGGTAAATGAGAGAGCCCTCAAAGCTAGCTACCTTGTTGCTGAACTCATAGCTAAATCAAAAAAGTCCCACACTGTGGCAGAAACATTAATACTGCCAGCTTGTAAAGCTATTGTAAATGAGATGCTTGGCCCTGACGCAGCCAAAGAGATAGCTAAAGTGCCTCTCTCTGATAACACAATTGCCAGACGGATTGATGACATGTCTGCGGACATTGAAACTGTTGTTTTGGAAAAGGTGCGCATCAGTAAGAAATTTGCCTTGCAACTTGATGAGTCGACGGATATCAGTGGACATTGTCAGCTGTTGGCCAATGTGCGTTTTGTGGATGGAGAAGCCATTAGAGAAAACTTCCTATTTTGCAAGGCACTGCCAGAAAAATCAACAGGAGAGGTAATATTCCAGGTCACATCGGAATATCTTGATAAAAGTGGGCTTACATGGGAAAACTGCACAGGTGTCTGCACTGATGGAGCCGCAGCCATGGTCGGGCGCATCAAAGGCTTTGTAAGTAGGGTTAAAGAAAGAAACCCAGATGTTCTTGTTACCCACTGTTTCTTGCACCGTGAGGCCCTCGTTGCAAAGACCTTACCAGCAGATCTAGCTCCTGTGTTGGATGATGTTGTGCGCATAGTGAACTTTGTGAAGACGCGACCTTTGAGATGTCGCTTATTTGCGTCTTTGTGTACAGAAATGGGAGCGGAACATAAAATCTTATTGCTCCACACGGAGGTCAGGTGGCTGTCACGCGGCAAAGTGCTGGCCCGTGTGTATGAGTTGCGAGAGGAACTTAAAATATTTCTGACAAACGAGAGGTCCGATTATTCAAAGCTGCTTGCAAGTGATGAGTGGTGTGCAAAGCTGGCATACCTGGCTGATATATTTCAATATCTGAATGAACTAAACACACGGATGCAAGGCCGAAATGAACACCTGCTTACAAGCACTGATAAAATGAACGGATTCCGTTTAAAGGTGCAGCTCTGGCAGCAACATGTGCAGGGTGGCAACCTTCAGATGTTCCCGCTCACCGAGAAACTGCATGATGACAACACTGCTGCAATGTGCGAGGTGATTGGCAGACATTTGAAAACTCTTGAGGAGAAGTTATCGTTTTATTTCTCTTCAACCTTCACAGAATGCCTTGACTGGGTTAGGGACCCATACAGCTCATTATCCGTTGCTGGAAAGGACATGACTTTAAAGGAGCAAGAGGAACTCATTGAACTGAAGCAAGACCGCGGTTTAAAGCTAAAGTTTGCTGATCTTCCTTTGCACAGTTTTTGGTTATCTGTTGCCAAGGAGTTCCCCATTCTGGCCAACAAAGCTATTTTGACATTGCTCCCATTTTCGACCACATATCTATGTGAGCTGGGCTTCTCAAGCTTGACTGCGATAAAAACTAAAAACATGGAGAGACTGAGAACTGTTGAGGAAGAGCTTCGTGTGTGTCTTTCCACCATTCCTGCCAGGATATCCCTTTTGTGTTTATCGAAACAGGCCCAGGTTTCACACTGAGTGAGTAAAAATACATTTAGAATCTATATTATTAACTATATGTATAATATGTACTGTTTTAGTGTCATTTTGTGCCATTTTGGTTGGTGGTGTGCCCCGGGATTTTTTACGTATAAAAAGTGTGCCGCGGCTCAAAAAAGGTTGAAAATCACTGACCTAAACTATTGAAACTCCCCACAAGTGACCCCATTTTGGACACTAGACCCTCCACGGAACTTATCTAGATGTGTGGTGAGCACTTTGAACCCCCATGTGCTTCACAGAAGTTTATAACACTCGGACGTGAAAATAAAAAAATCATTTTTTTCCACAAAAATGATATTTTTGCCCCCAATTTTTTATTTTCCTAAGGGTAACAGGAGAAATTGGACCCCAAAAATTGTTTTGCAATTTGTCCTGAGTAGGCTGATACCCTACATGTGGGGGTAAAACACTGTTTGGGCGCATGGCAGAGCTTGGAAGGGAAGGAGCACCATTTGACTTTTTCAACTCAGAATTGGCTGGAATTGAGATCAGACGCCATGTTGCATTTGGAGAGCCCCTGATGTGCCCAAACAGTGGAAACCCCCCAATTATAACTCCAACCCTAACCCCAACACACCCCTAACCCTAATCTGAGCCCTAACCCTAGCCCTAACCCTAATGGGAAAATGGAGATAAATACTTTTTTTTTAATTTTATCATTTTTCCCTAACTAAGCGGGTGATAACGGGGGGTTTGATTTACTATTTATGGCGGTTTTTATGTTTGGCGGCTGTCGCACGCTAAAAGACGCTTTTTATTGTAAAAATAGTTTTTGCATCATCACATATTGAGAGCTATAATTTTTCCGTATTTTGACCCACCGAGTCATGTGAGGTCTTATTTTTTGCGGGACGAGTTGACGTTTTTATTGGTACCATTTTCGGGCACGTGACATTTTTTGATCGCTTTTTATTCCTATTTTTGGGACGCAGAATGAACAAATAGCAGCGTTTCATGAATTTCTTTTGGGGGGGTGCGTTTACACCGTTCCGCGTGCGGTAAAATTGATAAAGCGGGTTTATTCTTCGGGTCAGTACGGTTACAGCGATACCTCATTTAGGTCGTTTTTTATGTTTTTGTCGGTTTTATGCAATGAAAACTATTTTATATAAAAAATAATTATTTTTGCATCGCTTTATTCTGCGAGCTATAACTTTTTTATTTTTTCGCTGATGATGCTGTGTGGCGGCTCGTTTTTTGCGGGACAAGATGACGTTTTCAGCGGTACCATGGATATTTATATGCGTCTTTTTGATCGCGCGTTATTACACTTTTTGTTTGGCGGTATGATAATAAATCATTTTTTGCTTCGTTTTTTATTTTTATTTTTTAAGGGGTTCGCTAAAGGGGTTAACTAATGGGACAGTTTTATAGCGTGGGTCATTACGGACGCGGCGATACCTAATATGTGTACTTTTATTGTTTGTTTTTTTTATTATTTCCAAAAAATGGATTTATTGGGGGAATATTTTTTTTTTTTCTAATTTATTTGGCGATTTTTTTAAAATTATTTTAACACTTTTTTTTATTTTTTTTTTTACTTTATTAAATAGTCCCAGGTGGGACATCACTGTCCTGTGACAGATCGCTGATCTGTCACATCACAGATCACTGTGACAGATCAGCGATCTGACACAGGCACTGCTGAAGGCTTCCTCATGCCTGCGCTTTGCAGGCACTGAGGAAGCCAGCTTCCTTAGGCCCCCGAAGGCCCCCGTCGCCATCTTGGATTCGGGGGCCTGGAGGAAAGGAGCCCCCCGCAGCAGCGCTGCACATTGCGCTGCCGTGGGGGGCTCAGGGAAGCACGGAGGGAGCCCCCTCCCTGCCGATGCTTCCCTTTAACCCCCGGTACACCGCGATCATGTTTGATCGCGGTGTGCAAGGGGTTAACGTGTCGGGGGCGGTCCGTGACCACCCCTGACACATTATCACAGCTGACACCCGGCACAATCAGCTGACACCCGGCCGCGATCAGCGGCGCTCACCACGTGGGCGCCGCTAATCGCGCCGACGTACTATCCCGTCCATGGGCATAGTGGCCCAGGGCACATGGACGGGATAGTACGTCGGATGGCAGAAAGGGGTTAAAAACGTGAGCGTGCAAAAAATAAGCCCTCACCCAGCCGAGGTATCGGAAAGTGGCACAATTTTTTTTTTTTTAGCAAAGTTTGGAATTTTTTTCACCGCTTAGATGGAAAAGAGCCTAGGCATGTTTGGTGTCTATGAACTCGTAATGACCTGGAGAATCATAATGGCAGGTCAGTTTTAGCATTTAGTGAACATGGTAAAAAGAAAAAACAAAAAAAGTGGGATTGCACTTTTCTTTGCAATTTCACCGCACTTGGAATTTTTTTTTCCTGTTTTTGAGTACCCGACATGGTAAAGCCCAATGGTGTCTTTTTTGGTTTTTCTTTTTACCATGCTCACTAAATGCTAAAACAGACCTGCCATTGTGATTATCCAGGTCATTACAACTTCATAGACCCCAAACATGTCTGGGTTGTTTATTTATTTAAGGGGTGAAAAAAAATCCAAAGTTTGTTAAAAAAAAAAAAAAAGTTGAGCCATTTTACGATACCTGTGGCGTCTCCATTTTTCCTGATCTCGAGTCGGGTGAGGGCTTATTTTTTTGCGTGCCGAGCTGACGTTTTTAATGACACCATCTTGGTGCAGAAACGATCTTTTAATCGCCCGTTATTGCATTTTAACGCAATGTCACGGTGACCAAAAAAAACTTAATTGTGGCCTTTTGACTTTTTCTCGCTACGCTGTTTAGCGATCGGGTTAATTATTTTTTTTTATTGATAGATGGGGCGACTCTGAACGCGGCAATACCAAATATGCATAGGGTTTTTCATTGTTTTATTTTGAATGGGGCGAAGGGGGGTGATTTGAACTTTTATATTTTTAGAAGCAGCCATAACCCGATCGGATCTGCTACACACCGCCTGTATGTATGAGCAGATTGCCTATATGTAACAGAATTTCTGACAACAACACTGACAACTATAGAGGACTCCAGGAGACCTCTGCTTGTCATGCCAACCCACCGGTGACCCACGATCACATGACGGGGGGGGGTCACTGGTAGGAGGATTTCCAGCCTAATGGCCGGAAGCGCGCGTTAAATGCCGCTGTCAAGAGTTGCGATTCCACCCGCGGCTGTTCCGGGGCACATATCAGTTGTTTTGAACGGGAAAGATGTGGGCTCACCACCGGAGCCTACATCAGAGGGAGGGAAGCGACCTGCACAGTAATAGTATGGCGGAGATAACAAAGGGGTTAAACAATAGATTATGTAAAAATCGGATAAAAAATATATACATAAAAATTCAAATTTTCACATTAACATTGAACCCAATATTAGACTCCTCCTACTTCCTGTTGGGCACACGCACATTAGCAGCAATGGATTGACTCAGACCCAATTTGTTTGTATAGAAGCTATCTGAGCATGTGGTAATTTGGGCAAAGGTCATTGAAAAAAAAGGGGGGAGAAGGTGAGCTGTAAGGCTAGTTTCACACTAGCGTTTATGAGCGCAGCGACGGCCTGCGCACGGCCGCCGCTAAGCCCCGCCCCCTGCTGCGCCTCCGCCGGTAGCTCCGCCCACCGGCGCATGACGCTGCATGCGCCCTGCGTCCCCTATCTTTATCACAGGGGGCGCAGGCCGTGCGCAGTATGCGTTTGGCGGCGCATGCGCCTTTTTGACGGTGCGCCGACGCAACCAAACTGCAGCAGGTTGCGTTTGGCGCAGGTCGGCGCACCGTCAAAAGGACGCATGCGCCGCCAAACGCATACTGCGCACGGCCTGCGCCCCCTGTGATAAAGATAGGGGACGCAGGGCGCATGCAGCCTCATGCGCTGGTGGGCGGAGCTACCGGCGGAGGTGCGGCAGGGGGCGGGGCTTAGCGGCGGCCGTGCGCAGGCCGTCACTGCACTCATAAACGCTAGTGTGAAACTAGCCTAACATCCTCTTTTGTGAATGATGCATCCTGTGTTATCTACTATATATAGCGGTGTTATCAGTCATTGAACAGGAGGAGGAGGTGAGCTGTGACACCACTTATTGTGAATAGTGGATCCTGTGATATCTCCTGTATACAGAGTTCTTTTTCTTTGTGATCCTGTATGTGATAATAGTGCCGACAGTCACATATGAATAGCAGGAAGTATGGAATTTAGTAATAAGCCTAGTGGCTAGTATGAAAATGGCATGATTTCAGATTATATTATTATTAGAATAGTGAAAATTGAAAAAAAATATATATATCTGATAACATGCGTTAAGCATAAAACCCCACTTTTAACATTTTCTGGCGGCACATTACCTTTAAGCGCGTTAGCACAGATCTGGCTTCTTATTATGCTGCGTTAAATGAGGGCCTATCGCAAGAGTTTACAGAGATGGGTCATGGTTACCTGTTGTGCCGCCTTGTCCGCGAGTATGGTAAACTCTACAGAAAGACCTTTAAGAGCTTGCTTTAAAGCACCCCAAGAACTGTGAGCCGCCCAGGGAGGCAGAGGAGTAGTGTCCGAGCCCAAGGCACTGTACAGGAGGAGAAGACTGATAGTTATCATAGATATTACTGCATACCAAGAGATGCCTCTTACAACAGCATTTTCTATCATTCACTTTGATCATATTCCTATATAGGGGAGATCTGGTTATCATCATGAGAAATGATATAATTCTGGCTGAGTGCAGCCACCACTAGGGGGAGCTCAGTACACATCAATGGACAGTGTTGTATCCGATGATCATTCTGTACATCTGTATGCTCCCTCTAGTGGTGGCTGCAGTTGATGAAGCAGCAGTAGTTTAGCCTCAGTCCTCGCCCGCTTCCCTGCCTCTGCCGTATGTATAGCCACTGAACTGAGCCACACATTGTGATACTTTCCACTTAGCACTGCTTCACCTTAGCTCCTTTCCAAAGCTCAGTAGATCGGTAGCATTATCAATAGCCCGTGTGGCCATCCTCTCTGCACGATCCCGCAGTTTGTAGAAGCTGTTGAAGATATTCCTGATGAGTTCTCTGCTGGCAGCAAATTGAACCTGGATATCAGCGGGGAGGAAATCCTGAGCGAAGCAGAAAACACAGGAAACGAGGAGATGTACAAGTCATAAAAACACATCCACAGTGTTCACGGCCTCTGCTACAAGTTATACACTGCATGGCTGAAGTCTGGTTTGCAAATGGCCTTTCACCGTCACACATCGCAGAGACCCGCCACATGATGAAGACAGGGGCCATTTCTCAAAATAGGCAAGATCCACATCTATTGGACAAGTCTCATGTCACTGTGAATCAAGAGGGGCTTGGCTATTTTGAGAAAGCCCAATTTCATATGGTTTTGCCTTTTCCATGCCACCAGCCTGAACTGTCAGTCTTCAGGAGTGCACCATCCTTGGCAAGCAAAAAGCCGGGAGGCAGAAGAGCTGTGTGCTCCTGAAGATGAGCACACCCCATGTAGGTGTCTTCTGCACAACACAGCTCTAAAAAGTTGCTCCAGCACTGTTAGGCCGGTTTCACATTTGCGCTTTATAGCGCAGCGACGGCCTGCGCACGGCTGCCGCTAAGCCCCGCCCCCTCCCTGCCCGCCCCATCCGGTCATCGCCGCTTGCGATCTGCGCACCCTATCTTTAGCATAGGGTGCGCAGATCGTGCGCTGGCTGTGCGCTAGCAAGATTTTGCCGTGCGCTGCGCACTTTTGAAGGTGCGCCGAAATGCAACATGCTGCGTTCGGCGCACATTCAAAAGTGCGCAGCGCACGGCAAAATCCTGCTAGCACACGGCCAGCGCACGATCTGCGCACCCTATGCTAAAGATAGGGTGCGCAGATCGCAAGCGGCCATGTGCGCTAGTAGGCGGCGATGACCCGATAGGGCGGGCAGGGAGCCGGGAGGGGCTTAGCGGCGGCCGTGCGCAGGCCGTTGCTGCGCTATAAAGCGCAAATGTGAAACTGGCCTTATATGATGCAGAACACAGCCACTTACTAAAGACATCACCTCTAAAACATGCTGAAAATGAATGGGGCTGCAATGGGCACGGACTATACCCCTATAATGATAAACACGTACCTTGGCCTGTGCAGCAAACGTAGTTGTCATATATTCGTCACCAATCCCACGGATGGATTCCCGCATTTTATTTTGGACATCCTGATGTGAGAAACAAAAAAAATGTTACCAAGAAATATACACAAATGTTGCAGCAGTCAGACAGTTTTTATTGCTGCCACATGGCAGGGGTTTTCTGGCTGAAAAAAAAAAAAAAAAAATAGATTTCTCAGTATAGGAAAAAGAAACCTTATTTCCCCCCCCCCCTCACCTTTGCTACTGAAAGAAGCCAGCTCCCTTCATACACATCACGGATACAAGAAAAAAAAATGAGCAATTACATGCACATAAATAATAATAATAGTACTCACCTGACCATTATAGGATAGGAATATATTCACAAGGATATCATCCCAGAAAGAAGGGTGCCTGGCAACTAAGTTGATAAATCTCTTTAACGCCCGTCTTCGGGATTCTATAAATTCCCGGTCAGCTGGGAAAATAGAAAATATGTTAATAAATGTTCTATGCATCACTGGTAATTAAGGAGGATTTGTCTCTTGTTTAACCTCTGCTCTATATTATAATAAATTAATAATAATATATATTTTTAAAAAATTCAGTTAATTTTTTGGATTGGAGATTTTTCATTCTATTTTCCGTAGAAAAAAGGAGGAGGTGAGCTGTGACATCCCCAACTGTGAATGGTGGATCCTGTGTCGTCTACTCTACATAGAGGTGTTATCAGAACATGACTTCTTGTCATGCTTTTATGCTAAACATTACTTTTAAATGCATGCTCCTTTTATTTTTGACTGGATGGGTGGTGGATTTTGGAAATCCGGCAATTTTGTAACTTTGGTTGTGTAAAATCTTCTCTTTTTCTACAAGCCATATCGTATGTCACCATCACTATCCATCAGCCGTATGGTGTGACAGATATCCACTATCAGAGCGGAGGGTAACAACTACATCCACTGAAGAGAAAATTTACATTCATGCTAGCACACCTACGGCCATTTCTCCAGTTTCCCAGGACCCATTTTTAAACGCAACAACGCCATGCCGCATGTTGGTCGTGTTCCTGTGAGCAACCTGTGTGGCCTCAATGTGCTACTGTGGCTTCAGCGTCTCCATACTTGTCTCCCATTGAGCACATCTAGGACGTCATTGGTCGGTGATTACACAGGAGCTGCCAGCGGCGGATCTTGACGATTTTCCAAAGTGAATTCAACAGCAGAACGTTCTTCAGACGACCATTAATAATCTCACTGATCGCAGCCGAGGCTGGAGGTGCCGGGATTTCTGCATGTGGCGCTCGTATTTCAGATGTTTAGAAAATTGAATTTCAATTTGCATTTCATCATCGCGTCTCCATCCTGTGATTTACAGAATTCCACAAAACTCGTCCTTCTTGATGTTCTAATTTTAATGTTGAGGAGTTTAGTAAAGCTCTAGATCTTTGCCACAAAAATACCCACTTAGGAAGTTCCCCTTTCTTTTTCTGTATATAAAATCCCCCTTGGAGGTGATAAGAAGGAATTTTGGGGGATTTCTAGGTTTACTTATTTAAATATGCAAATATCAGTTTTGCCTTTAACCCTTTGGTGGTGATGAGCAATCACTATTTGATAGGAGCTCAGGAGCCGAGCCTGTTCCACTCAGCGCATTTGCCGGCTATTATACAGGGGCTACATAGGAGGTCGTCAATTTACTAATACAGGTTTGCGGTGTATTGTATACACAATCAAGCATTTTCTAGCAATGAAATAAATAATAAGGATAAGATTAATATTACCGGTATATACAATTTAAATTATATTACCATATATTTAATATACAGTATATTTTTAATATATCTATAAAATATTTTTTAATTTATATATAAATTATATTTAATAAACAGTGTATTTGTTATAGTGTTATATATATTTTTTTAGCATTTTTATTTTTATCTTTTCCCTTTTCTTATAAAAGATTTTTTTTTTTTTAAGCGGCCTCTCCTTTCCCCACACGTAAATGGCAAAGGTGAAAAATAAAACTGATGCTCTGGGTCCAACTGTTGTGTCGGACATGAGGATCCCTGCAGCCGGTCCGTACGCTGTGGTCCATACTTTGACCGTGAAGACGGCCTTATCCTCACGTCCGTCAACCACACCGCAGCCAAAGATCACACTGCTCCGCGATGTCTGAAGACAGCGTAAAGGGTTAAGTCTCATTGCCGCTAATTGAAGGCTCTGTGATCCTCAGAAAAGGAGTCATCTCAGAATTCGCCTCTCTCCCTTGAAGTGACAGTTCCCTCTTCTCTGTCATTTTGCATTTTACAACTATCACATCAGCCGTGATCAAAGGATGAGGAGCAGCGACTGTGACAATCCCGTCATCCGTCCCCCGACTGGTAATACCGGCCTCACATCCTTCCCATCAAATCTATGCCGTTTCACAAAAAGGACCAAAAATAACTTTCACACCATCACCTCATGGAGAGGAGCGCAGATCTGACGCCGTGTCACTCCTTGCGCTCCTTTGTGGGGAAAATAAAAAAAAAAATAGTAATTATTTTTAGTCTGCCATTGACAATTTTTTATTTTTTTTTACCACTATCAAAACCAAAATCTTTGACAGTCGTAGTAATATATACACGTCCATGTTCAGATTCAAAAACTGTAAATTTTTTTTCCCCCCCAAGTTATAAAGGAAAAAAAATTTGTTATTGGCAAACATGCAAAAGTTCATTCAGAATGAAGATTCATCCCGCGAAAAACGAGTCCTGACAACGAAAAAAGGAAGGTTGTAGCTCTCGGAAAAAGGGAAGTAAAAAAGAAAAAAAAAAAACGCAAGAGCGGCGAAACGAGAATTCACCCAGATGAAAAAGGTTTAAAAAAAAAAAAATCTAGTTAAACAAAATACCAACAAAAACCTGAGATATCTGGTGTTCAGCTACGCTGCTGCCACCCATGTCCCCTGTGGGTTTCAACATTTCCTCTTCCAGCAGGGGAAGTAGTGTGACCTCTGCCAGCGGTCAGCAGTCTCTGGTCAGCTACTGCCTTGAGCCTGATTGGGGGGACACAGGCAGCGGTACATATAAGCAGTGGGGGCCAGTAGATGAGCATGTATCTGAGTGCCGGGCTTGTAATACCAGTCACAGCACTAATCTTATCCCTAGGCTGTGTCGAGTATTGCAGAACCACTTTAATCCCTGGACTATGTCCAGTATTGCAGCTCAGCTCCATTACAGCGCCACTTTTATCCCTGGGCGACAACTGGTATTGCAGCTCAGCTCCATTACAGCGCCACTTTTTTTCTCTGGGCTACATCTGGTATTGCACCACCATTTTAATCCCTGTGTAATGTCTCATTACAGCACCACTGTTATCCCTAAGCTGTGTTCAGTATTGCCGCTCAGCTCTATTACAGCGCCACTTTGATACCTGGGCCGTGTCCAGCCTTAAATTTTTTTGCTAAATCGAAGAGCATGTTTTTGCCTGATAAAACCCATTTGGGGGACCACTATCTACTCTTACAACTGCAAGTGTAAACCGACAGTGCATTGGGTACATAGTTAACATAGTCGCTCCCTTACCACTACACACCTACCTGGTGACCCAGCGCTGCCACGCTGAGGAGCTCTACCCATCCTTGTCCTATGGTAAATCTGCATATTGTCATATACGGACTATAAAGAGTGCAGTAAAGACTAATAGATGACAGCAGGGTGATCCATATAGTGCCATGTATGATGGCAGGGTATGGTCAGTGGGCCGCATATGCTCAGACCTGCGTGTGCAGTGCATCCACAAGAAAACAAGACATATCCGTGCTTGTGAAAACTATTTTTTTTCTACAAAGCCTTAAACATTTTTTGGAATTCTCTAGCTAGAAAAAAAAAAAGTGGCATATCGGTGAACCGCAGCAATATTTGCATAAGGGGCTTTTTTTGGAACCAGGCCTGAACATACAGGATATCACTGGCCCCTCAGGACCCATAAAGAAACAAGAGTTAACTGAAGGAGGGGCTAGGAGAACACGTAAAATAGCGATACCTCCAAGCATTCTTTTGGGCGGCAGCGCCGGTACCACCCGGTACGGGTACTTCTGCAACAGCATCTCCTGGAACACGACAAAGTCGTTATATCTTCTGTACACGGAGGATTTAAAGAACTGCAAAAAACAACAAGGGCGAAGATGACATACGGCCAAAAGCACAAAGATAATCTACTAAGGACAAATAGGAGTACAAAAGTGCCAAAAATAATGCTGAACCCCTTCCCACTGGAGCCAATTTTCATTTCCTCCCTTTCTTCCATGGGCCATAACTTTTTATTTTTACACACACGTGGTCACAGGAGGGCTTGATTTTTTTTTTTGCCGGGCCTAATTTTAGTTTTGATTGAGACCATTCTAATGCAATATGGGGGGGGGGGGGGAATCTACATGTTGTGAAATGGTGAAAAAAAAAAAAAAACCACACAATTCCACCATTGGATTTTGACGTTCATCGTGCAGTAAAAATGACGTAAGAACTGGATTCCACATATCAGTGCGATCACAGCGACGCCAAATTTGTGCGGTTTACTTTTTTATAACATTTGACTTGGTTTAAAATAGCTTGGAACGTCACCATCTTCTGAGATCCTGAACTTTTTTTTTTTTTCCAATAAAAGGAACTCAGGGTTTCGGGTCTTTTTTGCGCTTTGAACTTTATCTTTTATGGATTTCATTTCAAGGTGCAAAAATAAATATTATATATATATATATATATATATATATATATATATATATATATATATATACATACATACATATATATATATACATACATACACACACACACATAAATGCCACATCCTATGTTGTAGTGTTAGTGTTCCCTTTATTTTTTTTTTTTAATATAATATGTATACACACACACACACACACACACACACACACACACACACACCAAAAGTTTGGAAACACCGTCTCATTCAAAGAGTTTTCTTTATTTTCATGACTATGAAAATTGTAGATTCACTCTGAAGGCATCAAAACTATGAATTATCACATGTGGAATTATATAATTAACAAAAAAGTGTGAAACAACTGAAAACACGTCTTATATTCTAGGTTCTTCAAAGTAGCCACCTTTTGCTTTGATTACTGCTTTGCACACTTGGCATTCTCTTGATGAGCTTCAAGAGATAGTCACCGGAAATGGTCTTCCAACAGTCTTGAAGGAGTTCCCAGAGATGCTTAGCACTTGATGACCCTTTTGCCTTCACTCTGCGGTCCAGCTCACCCCAAACCATCTCGATTGGGTTCAGGTCTGGTGACTGTGGAGGCCGGGTCATCTGGCGTAGCACCCCATTACTCTACTTCTTGGTCAAATAGCCCTTACACAGTCTGGAGGTGTGTTTGGGTCATTGTCCTGTTGAAAAATAAATGATGGTCCAACTAAACACAAACCGGATGGAATAGCATGCCGCTGCAAGATGCTGTGGTAGCCATGCTGGTTCAGTATGCCTTCAATTTTGATTAAATCCCCAACAGTGTCACCAGCAAAGCACCCCCACACCATCACACCTCCTCCTCCATGCTTCACGGTGGGAACCAGGCATGTAGAGTCCATCCGTTCACCTTTTCTGCGTCGCACAAAGACACGGTGGTTGGAACCAAAGATCTCAAATTTGGATTCATCAGACCAAAGCACAGATTTCCACTGGTCTAATGTCCATTCCTTGTGTTCTCTAGCCCAAACAGTCTCTTCTGCTTGTTGCCTGTCCTTAGCAGTGGTTTCCTAGCTGCTATTTTACCATGAAGAGACCTGCTGCACAAAGTCTCCTCTTAACAGTTGTTGTAGAGATGTGTCTGCTGCCAGAACTCTGTGTGGCATTGACCTGGTCTGTATTCTGAGCTGCTGTTAACCTGCGATTTCTGAGGCTGGTGACTCGGATGAACTTATCCTCCGCAGCAGAGTTGACTCTTGGTCTTCCTTTCCTGGGGCGGTCCTCATGTGAGCCAGTTTCTTTGTAGCGCTTGATGGTTTTTGCCACTGCACTTGGGGACACTTTCAAAGTTTTCCCAATTTTTCGGACTGACTAACCTTCATTTCTTAAAGTAATGATGGCCACTCGTTTTTCTTTGCTTAGCTGCTTTTTTCTTGCCATAATACAAATTCTAACAGTCTATTCAGTAGGACTATCAGCTGTGTATCCACCAGACTTCTGCACAACACAACTGATGGTCCCAACCCCATTTATAAGGCAAGAAATCCCACTTAATAAACCTGACAGGGCACACCTGTGAAGTGAAAACCATTTCTGGTGACTACCTCTTGAAGCTCATCAAGAGAATGCCAAGAGTGTGCAAAGCAGTAATCAAAAAGGTGGCTACTTTGCAGAACCTAGAATATAAGACATATTTTCATTTGTTTCACACTTTTTTGTTAATTATATAGTTAGGCCATGTTTAGTACTGCAGTTCATGTGTCTTTAAATGAATGGGACTGACACATCCTACGACACAAGTGGCACCGTTTTAGGTAGATAATATAGATCAATTACGCTTCCTAATTTTGGATGATCCTTTTACCAGTAAGGCCACGAACACCAAGCATCATCATGTGTCATAGATATACGTTTGACGACCCCAATGATGGAGTCTGAGACCACCACTGACTTTCAGAACGATCAAAACCCACACAAATCACAGTGCGCTTGCTCGTTTCCACCACTAGGGGAGCTAACTGTAGACTTGTAAAGTGCACCTGGTCCCTTTAAGATCACCGTGGAACAAAAGGTCAGAGTATGAAAGTTTGAAATAAAATATTTTGGAGGATTTAGAAGCAAATATAATCCCCTCCTGGGATCCGAGCAGGAGCGTCAGCTGCCACCATGCAAGCAACGAGCGTTCCTCACCTGGCTGGACACCTCATATTCCACGTGTTTAAGGAACAAGCCTTTCTTCTCGGGGATGAGCTCCACCTGCACGGTATCATGTCCCAGCAGCTCCTGTAACGTGTGCGGCAGCATCAGAGGACTTCCATGGGTCACCTCCATCGTGCAGCATTCAGGACCACTCTTCACACCTGCAAGAAGAAAAAGACACCTGTCCAATTACCTTCTCCAGGATCCCGCCATTACCCGACATGTCCAGTCCGTTCCTCCATTACAGAGAAAACAGCGTCTGAATATGCAAATGACGCTGAAGATCTACGGTAGATCTGAAGCCTCTGCCACGTCAGCTCTATTCCTTGCCTCCTCCTGCTTGCCTGACAGCCTACATGCTGCGTGGCGACATCAGGCACAGGAAAGAGGCGGCGGCGCTGGGAATAGAGCTGGAGTGACAGAGGCTTCAGATCTACCATAGCTCTTCAGACTCATTTGCATATTAACTCAGATGCTCATTTCTCAGTAACGGACCGATGGACTTGTGCATATAAATAGTTTGGGGGGGTGGATTCCTGCTGACAAGTCAGAAAATGGATGAACGCAAGTTATTTGGAATTAAACAACTACATGAAGTATGGGGATTTTTTTTTTTTTAAGAAGCAAAAAAGGAAGCGAAAGTTTCTGCAAGAGTCATCTACATGCGAGATAGCTGTCAGCAGACAGCCCTCTCTCCCGACGGACGCCCGGACCCCCATCATGCTGGGTGGTCTCCCACATATCTGAACACACACTGTCCATTTAGGGGTCCGGACATCCCCTTACACTTCGCTCCTTCTCATTAAATGCTATATATTGTTCAACCCTATGAAATTTTATTCCCGGGACCCCCAGAAAGTCACAGTGGGGTCCAGTTATGGGGGTTTTCAAGGCTATGGGATTAAACTAAATCTCTGAGTAAGAACAACTTTAATGTTAGGACTTGTCATCCAAATTACCCAGAATCTCATCGTGAAAGCCGAAAACAGGTGATTACAGACATGTTCACACCCACCCGGAGATTCCTCCCGTGTGCACGGAGGTGACAGAGTCCACAAACGGGAGCAGAGACGGATGAGTAAACCTTCTACAGTGGGAGACACTTATTAACCGAGGCCCCCCGAGACCCTGCAGACCTGCTCGCCACACGTCTAGGCTGTATATTGTGTAACGAGGATGAGGCACAAGTTACCGTGCCTTTAAGGAATGATTAAAGGGAATCTGTCACCAGGTATTCACTATGTAATCCGAGAGCAGCAAGACGTAGAGGCAGAGACCCGGATTTCAGCGATCCTTCACTTACTGGGATGCTTGCTGAAGTTTTGATAAAATCAGCAAGAAATAATGACTAAAGGCCTAGGAGCCTGCCGCCAGGTAGTCCAAGCCCGCCGCCAGCACTAATTGGACGTTTTCTACATACACTGCCAATCAGAGGTGTGGGCGGGGTTATACAGGGCTCAGCATTCAGAGCACTGATAGATCTGCAGCAGAAAAAACAATTATTTGATCAAAACTACACCAAGCAGCACAGTAAGTGTCACATTACTGGAATAAGGGTCTCTGCCCCTACGTTATGCTGCTTTCAGATTACATGGTGAAAGATTCACTTTAATAAAGAAAAAAAAAAAGAAGAAAATAAAAATTCACACATTTACGCTACATAAAATAGATGAAATGTGACCGACATGGACAGTTGGTGATTGTCGATGGTGGCTCGATCCATTGACGGACACAAACCCGGAATGGACTGATCGACCAATAATGGCTTCCTTAGCAGACCCGGTCTGAGCCATGAGCTAGTAGATCACTAGCAGAGGGGCGAGGGATGATGGTTCAGAAGCCAAATCTACTTTGATCAGCAGATCGCAGCAGCTTCAGCCGAACAGTACGACTACGAGCTGCTGGTGTCTCCCGGCTGGTTCTTCATCAGTCCGGAAAATAACGTCCCTTCCTCAGCGTAAGTCTCAGTGGATGATGGGAGTTGAGAGTGCTTCGTTCACCTGTCTTACGCCTTTCTGCCAGAACTCCCACCGTGGGCGGAGGACCCCCGAGACCACGGCTCTATATTTATACAGACTTCACAGCCGCACTTTAACAAGGCTTCTTTTCACATAGGCGGGTCTAGAAGGAAGCGAGGAGCCAAGCTCATAAATCTCTACGGCAGACCAAGAAACCTAAGAATACCTAAGGGAGAAGGGAGACCCTGATGTAGGTCAAGACTGGGGTGAGAAGAGGCATTTTTTCCCCCAATCACGTTTTGGGTATAATTAAAGGGATTGTATAGTTTTGGAAAACTCCTGTACTCTACAAAATAAACAAAACAAACTGGGCATTACTCACTCTCCCCTGCTGCAGCGTGGAATCGACACCGCTGCTCCAGATGTCTGACTGTCTGCAGCGCTGACATCACATAGATTGCACTGCAACTAATAACTCAGATCAGCAGCTCTGTGTCAAAAACTTGGGCAGAGATGCTGAACTCACCGACTGGCTGCTGCACTTTTGACGGGAGGTCAGCTTTACTGAAATGGCTAAAAAGGGAACGCTCACACTGATGTCCACCCTATCTATCTGATCTAACACTGGAGATTCCGAGGAATGCTGAGGTAAGAAGAGGCTGCTCACACTGATGTCCTCCTTGTCTATCTGATCTAACACTGGAGATACCAGGGGTGCTGAGGTAAGAAGAGGCTGCTCACACTGATGTCCTCCTTGTCTATCTGATCTAACACTGGAGATACCAGGGGTACTGAGGTAAGAAGAGACTGCTCACACTGCTGTCCTCCCTGTCTATCTGATCTAACACTGGAGATACCAGGAATGTTGAGGTAAGAAGAGGCTGCTCACACTGATGTCCTCCTTGTCTATCTGATCTAACACTGGAGAGACCAGGGGTACTGAGGTAAGAAGAGGCTGCTCACACTGCTGTCCTCCCTGTCTATCTGATCTAACACTGGAGATACCAGGAATGCTGAGGTAAGAAGAGGCTGCTCACAATGATGTCCACCCTGTCTGATCTAACACTGGAGATACCAGGGGTGCTGAGGTAAGAAGAGGCTGCTCACACGGATGTCCTCCTTGTCTATCTGATCTAACACTGGAGAGACCAGGGGTGCTGAGGTAAGAAGAGGCCGCTCACACTGCTGTCCACCCTGTCTATCTGTTCTAACACTGGAGATACCAGAGGAGCTGAGGTAAGAAGGAGCTGTTCACACTGCTGTCCACCCTGTCTATCTGATCTAACACTGGAGATTCAGAGGAATGCTGAGGTAAGAAGAGGCTGCTCACACTGCTGTCCACCCTATCTGATCTAACACTGGAGATACCAGGAATGCTGAGGTCAGAAGAGGCTGCTCACACTGCTTTCCACCCTGTCTGATCTAATACTGGAGATACCAGGGGGCTGAGGTAAGAAGAGGCTGCTCACACTGCTGTCCACCATGTCTATCTGATCTACTATTGGAGATATCGGGGGTGCTGAGGTAAGAAGAGGCTGCTCACACTGATGTCCACCCTGTGTATCTGAAAGGTACAGGTTCACTCCAGCTCAGAGGAGCAGAGCTCCCTACTGCACATGCTCACAAGCACCCGACCTAACAGTCTAGGCCCGGTTTCTCAGTATAACAAGATGGTGGGCATTTATTATAATTACAGTGACCACCGTCCTGCAGAAGATGAATATGACTTGCCAACTAAACAGATTTAGAAATCCATAATTATATTTTTCTATTCCTGGACAGCCCCTTTTATGGAGACATGGGGAGTGCAGGCCGCTTCATCCCACGCCGGTCTCTGCATCCTTTGCTCCAGCAATGACATTCATCCGCTCAATGCCGACTTTTATTCCCCATTGACTTGCATTGGGGTCGGGTTTCGGACGGAACTCCGACTTTTTTTTGCCCTAGTCGGACCAGTTTCATCCAACTCAAATTTTGTTTCATTCGGGTTTCACGAAACCCGATCCGACCAAAGTCGCTCAACTCTACTGGTGGCCCCATTTAATGAAAATATACAAACGTCTCAGAGGCCGCCGATCCTTAAAGGGCCATACACACCGTCTCTGCCGTGACACGGAGGGTTGGAGGATTGTCCCAATGTCACACATATTAATCACCGCCATTACCTGTCAAATATACCTCAAGAAAGGCTAAATTTCATCACTGACGATCACAATCGACCACTTCACACAGACAGGAAGATCCCTTCACGATCAGATCGCCGCTCACCCCCCGTTACTAAGCGTTAGATTTCCTTCCTGCGATCACATGACACATTACTATAGAAAACCAGCGCACCCGGTCTAATGGCACTTACCACCGGCAATGAGAAGGTTAATGCGCGGAGTGACGTCACCGCCCGCGCCTTCTACCGTCGAGGGGCTTCACCTGCAGTCAGCTCGCCCGTCTGTCCTAGCATCGGTCGCGCTCCGGGCCCCGTCATGTGATGCGCTGTCACTCCGCCCCCTCTGTACCACGTGACTTCCTTTCCTTAGTAACGGCCCAAACAGGCTCATAAGAACTGGCGGAAGAGGCTTCTTGCCAGGAGTTATCAGCGTCAGTGACGTAATGACGTATGTTTACACATGAGTTTTTCAATGTAAATTTTTCTGGATGAAAAATCCGCCTCTAAAAGACACTTGGTTTTTGGTTGCGGTTTGGAAGCAGATATTTATGATCGGATGCTGGAGTCAGTGTGCACATGTACAATGAAGGGGAAGCAAAGATCACAGCAGCTCAATAGCCCCTTCACTGTACTGATCAACAGGCGACAGGAGACGTGTAGCATCACGACAGCCTCACGCCACATGTTGCGCGTTACTGTGAGCAGTCTGCGTGACCAACACGTACTCCCAGAGCTGCAGCGTCCCCGGACTTGTCTCACAACGAGCACATCTGGGACGTCATTGCCAATTACAAAGCAGCTGCCAGCAGCGGATCTTGATTATTTGCCCAAGCGCAAACATTGTGACGGAACGTTCCTCAAACGACCATTAATAACCTCATTGAAAGCAGCCGAGGCTGGAAGTGCTGGGATTTCTGCATGTGACTCATACGCCATAAAAAATACTGTATAGCCAGAATGTTTTTGTTTCCATTTTTCATCAGATCCTGAGATTTCCAGAATTTCACAAGATTTCTTTCTTTGTGTTGCCATATTATCTATCTATATATCTTTCATCTATTTTTCTATTATCTATCTATCATCTATTTTTCTGTCCTCTCTCACCCTGTACCCGTTGTGATTTGTATTGTTTGAGATTACTGTACTTGTGTTTATTACGTATACCCCTCCTCACATGTAAAGCGCCATGGAATAAATGGCACTATAATAATAAATCATAATAATTTATTATCTAATAAAAGGAAGTCACATGGAGTGTTATACTGACCTCTAGTGGTCCTTAAGGTAAATGCAACATTTCATTATTTTTTTTTAACTACACAGACAAAAAAAATTCTGTCTGCTGCAAATTCAGTACAGAAAGCTTCACCCTTTTTATGGCAAAAGGTGCAATCATTGCCATGCTTTGGATTTTGTATCCATAGCCCTGGTTAATGTATGGTGCAGGTTTTCTTTACAGCCCAGGATTGAGATTTTATGAGCCTTGTCCACAATATTATCACTGTATTAAGCAACATTTTGTCCACCTGGATAGTCCCTGCATATAAAAAAAATCCCCATGCCAATATACACTTACAAGTTCTGCAACTTTGTGTTTCGATCTCTACTTCCTTTCTGTGACTGTTTGGCTGAGTTCACACGTGGCGTTTTTTTCGTGTTTCCACGACGGTTTTAACTGCGCGATATTGCCGCGAAAATGCAAAAAATAAGCATCCCATGCATTCCTATGGGATTCCGCAATGCGATCCTGCGAGAACGGACGTCATTGCGGTAGTTGTCGCAAAGGATTACTGGGACCGGGAGCGTGGAGAGAGGCGGGAAGGCTGCGCGGGACATCGGAAGGTGAGAATAACAATATTTTTTTTTTTATTATTATTTACATTCTATCTTTTACCACTGATGCTGCATAGGCGGCCTCAGTAGTAAAAAGTTGGTCACACTCGTCAAACACTGTTTGATGAGTGTAACCAACCTGTCAATCAGTTCTCCAAGCGAAGCTACAGATTGCTTGGAAAACGCTAGCAATTCTGCAAGCTAATTGCGCTTGCAAAATGCTAGCTTTTCCGCGGGAAAATCGCAGGAATTTAAAATGCGATTTTCCCGCGGAATGGAACTCCGGAATTCTCACGGTAATTTCCGCGAGAGTTCCGCTACATGTGAACCCAGCCTTACTGTATAGATCAGCGCTCTGGGCCAGGGTCTACACCTGGAGGCCTGCACACTGCTGTGATCGCTCACATATGATCACTGCCCTGAACGTGTAGTGAAAGACTAAAGCCCCCGTCACACACAGCAATCTCGCTGCAGAGTCACAATTTTTGTGACGCAACAGCGATCTCACCAGCGAGATCGCTGTGTGTGACACTTACCAGCGACCGTCCCCCTCGCCGGGTATCACTGATCGTCCTGGAATGGCCAAGACTTTTTTTCATCGCTGGCCAGTACGCATCACTGCATGTGGCAGGCGGGAGACCAGTGATCAGCGAGCAGGAGCTGGTAACTAAGGTAAACAGAGGGTTTCTAAGAGGCACGCAGCGCTTAGAAACCCGACGTGTACCTTAGTTACCAGTGCGTGACATTTTATTAGGCGCCTTCATACTCTAAAAAGTCACTAGAACGGTCAAAGACAAAAATAAAAAGATAAAAATTCTGCATCAAATTGATGAACCATGTGGGCGATTTTGAATTATTTGGGGCAAAGACGTCAGCGGATAGCACCATGATGAATCAGGACTTTAGTTGTAGGAGCTGGAGCAGGCAAAATAGGTCAGGATATAAACCAAAAATGTTTCCATTCACTGGCAGGGTGCAGAGATACTAGAAATGGTGATGTAAGTAGCAGAACTATTACTGAGGCCAGTTTCACGCGTCAGTGTCTCCGGTACGTGTAGTGACAGTTTTCTCACGTACCGGAGACACTGACACACGTAGACACATTCTAATAAATGGGTCTATGCAGATGTCAGCGTGTTTTCACGGACCGTGTGTCCGTGTGCAAAACACGCTGACATGTCCGTTTTTGTGCAACAGCACGGATCACACGGACCCATACAAGTCAATGGGTCCGTGTAAACACGTACCGCACACGGATGGCATCCGTGTGCCGTCCATGTGCGTTTTTAGAAGTCATAGGGTTAACATTGAAACAAATTTTTTCAATACACGGACACAGACAGCATACGGACAGCACACAGATCACACACTGATGGTACACACGGATATACGGATAGCTCCGGTAGCGGATCTGGACGTGTGAAACTGCCCTTAGGGACTTTTGAACCCCTCCTAGACTCCAGGGCCTGGGTGCAACTACCGCACCTACTATTGTTATATCCTTGGTCTTTGCCAGTCCTGAATACAGACGAATTTGCCACATTCCATTTCTGATGACTGTCCTTCCATATTACATATAGGTGGCTGGTGTTTTCCAGTGCAGATCTCTGTTTGGCTTATATAGGGGGTCCAGAGTGGGGGACCCTGTCTATGACATATATATATATATATATATATATATATATATATATATATAAAGCTCAAAGTGTGTATGTATGTGTGTCCGGGATTGGCATCCGCACCTTCGCAGCTACAGCCACAAAATTTGGCCCAGTCACACGTCTGGACCCCGAGAGCATCCTAAGCTATGTTGTGAGGCGAAATTTTAACCCCGCGCGTTCCAATTCACCAAACAATTTTGCCCCTATCTACATAATGGGGAAAAAGTGTGCGCGCGTCAAGCCCCGCCCCTCATGATGTCACAATGGTTGACTATGGGATGGAGGATGTGTGATGGGTATATGGGCACTGGACTATGGGATGGAGGATATGTATGACGGGTATATGGACACGGGACTATGGGATGGCGAATATGTATGATATGTATATGGGCACGGGACTATGGGATGGAGGATGTGTGACGGGTATATGGGCACGGGACTATGGGATGGCGGATATGTATGATGGGTATATGGGCATGGGACTATGAGATGAAGGATGTGTGATGGGTATATGGGCACTTGACTATGGGATGACGAATATGTATGATGGGTATATGGGCATGGGACTATGAAATGAAGGATGTGTGATGGGTATATGGGCACTCGACTATGGGATGGCGAATATGTATGATGGGTATATGGGCATGGGACTATGAGATGGAGGATGTGTGATGGGTATATGGGCAATAGACTATGGGATGGCGAATATGTATGATGGGTATATGGGCACGGGCCTATGGGATCGTGGATATGTATGATGGGTATATGAGCACGGGACTATGGGATGGAGGATATGTATGATGGGTATATGGGCATGGGACTATGAGATGAAGGATGTGTGATGGGTATATGGGCACTCGACTATGGGATGGCGAATATGTATGATGGGTATATGGGCATGGGACTATGGGATGGAGAATATGTATGATGGGTATATGGGCATGGGACTATGGGATGGAGGATATGTATGATGGGTATATGGGCACGGGCCTATGGGATCGTGGATATGTATGATGGGTATATGAGCACGGGACTATGGGATGGAGGATATGTATGATGGGTATATGGGCACGGGACTATGGGATGGAGGATAATTATAATTTGCTATAACTAACCACAGTTAGTTACTATGCCCGGGCAGCGCCGGGCTCTTCAGCTAGTATGTATGTATATACTGTATATATATATATATATATATATATATATATATATATATATATATATATATATATAGGTATATAACACCAACCCTATCTTGCACTCGTTCTACTTCCGAGTGATCGACCATACTATTGGTTTAATGGTCTGAACTGATGGTGCTCAAGACCCTTCTGGGGATTTAAAGGGGATTTACACAAGGTTTTGAAATTTGTCAGAGTGAAAAAAAACTGTGAAATAAAGAAAGAATAAAATAAAATACTACTTACCGCTCCAATTGGCCACTGCTCCTGTGATCTCTGCCAGGACTAGAAGTGCTAACGTCCCATCCAAATAGTCACCTGACTGATGAGGCTGCAGAAGCGGCAGACACAGACAGAAGAGACCCCTGTGCAAGAATAATATATGCGCCCCCTTTGTAGTCCAATATCTCATCATAGTGCACAACTTCTCTCGTTTGGAGGTAGAAATGGGTCCCCTTACCCCTTGGGCCTCTGTGATTAATGGTGTGTCTGCCAGTGGGCTGCAGGCTCAAGTGATTAATAGATGGCACGTCATTACTTCTGTTTGTGGGGGAGACCACCTGAACTTTAGCGCTGGATTGGAGTGGTAAGTAAAGATATGAGAATATGTTTACAGAGGATTTTTAATATTTTGTATATAGGTGGATCCGTTCCAAAAGCCTCTTTAGCCTATATGTACACTGACACTGGCGGACATTTTTCCTGAGGCGACGTTGCTGTCATGCTTAGGCCGGGGTCACACTTGCGAGTGTGATGCGTGAGTCTCTCGCATCAATACCCGGCACTCGGGACCGGTGTATGCGGTTGCATGTATTTCTATGCAGCCGCACACTCCGGTTCCGAGTGCCGGTGGCAGTGCCGGGTGTTAGGAGTGGCGGAAGGCACTAAATAAAAATATAAATAAAGTGCCTTCGCCACTCGGAGTCCACCGTGCAGAAGATGAAATAACTGCTGCTAGGTGATGGCAGAGCAATCTGGCGGTAATGTGCACAGGGGTTAATGGCACCCAATGTGCACTGCACAGACTCTGTTGTACTCACAGAGTAAAAGTAAGGAAACACAAAACGCTGAGTCTGTTTAGGACACAGAACATCAGCGCTGCACCCGCGGTATAAGGTCACAGGAGTAAGCACTAGATGGCGGTACTTACTCCGTCTAGACCTACTGAGCAGAGCGCCGCAACCGCGAACGCACAAAGAGCTGCAACTGCAGTGCGGCAAGGACAGTGCCACGGTATAGACACCGCTAAAGCAGGCGCGATGCTGACGCTGGGCTGCTGAGGCAATGGAGCAATGCGCGCTGGCGCTGACTACTGGCAATAACTCAGGCACTCTCACAAATGTAGTATCAGAGGGATGGGGGTTTCCAATGAGTCATTCACCAGTCCAAGTATCCATCCACAAACATTCAGCAGCAAGTATGACTATACTAGCGCATGGCGGAACAGCCATGCGCGCTTTTTATAGCGAACGGGACCTTCCGGAAATCTCCAGGTCTCCAAGAGGAGCCAATGGGATCCGACACAGGATCTGAACACCTGACTCCCGAACTACAATGGGAGTTCGTCCCATGAGCATGCTCAGACGCAGGAGTAGAGGACTTAGCCTCTGGAGAGAGCTGCCGCAAGTCAATCTCCTCAGCAATCTCCTCTACAGCTGGTGAAGAGCAGGAGACTGAAGAATGTGAGGGTCTAGATTTCAGCATAGGAGAGGCAGAAATATGACTCCTAACATTACCCCCCCTCCTAGGGCCCCCCCCCCCTGAGCCTTCTGGACCATCAACCTATGCTCTACGGTGACATAGGGCTCAAACTCGCCCGAAGGCGAGCTTGGTGTCCTGGTAGGTGATACAGTAAACCGAGACACTTGGAAGGCATCAGTGGAGGCAAGGTCGCCAGGTTTCAGAAGGGACACCTGGGAGACAACGGGAGCGGCCGATGCAACAGAGCGCCGCCGAGAGACGGCGACCGTCACCACTCTCCGCCTAGGAAGGCTATCCTGAGCACATGAGGTGCAGGCCTGAATAATTTTTTTGATGTCCCGAGCCCTGTGGGGCCACCAATACGCACCGGCCAATAGCTTCGTGGTTTGCATATAGCCCCGATGGTTGTGCGCATCGGACGCGTGTGCCCAGGTGAGAACCTGAGTCCTAAGATGAGGAGGGACAAAGGTCTCGTCGACCGGCTCAGAGTCCGACCATTGCGGGGAGCTGACCTCCTGAGAAGCAGCACAGACATGGTAACCACCGCAAATGGACTCTTGGGTCGGGCCTGTATCAAAACCGGTGCGAGACACCTCCATGGGCTCTGGGGGTAGAACCTCTGACTCGGGCAGCTCAAGGGGTTCAAAAAATTTGGGAGCCGAGCTAGCTCTCCGCTTGGAGTGAGCACGCTCCATACCGTGCTCTGAAAAACGGAGGTCAATACGCGGAGAGACAGAAATTAGCTCCTCCAGGCTAGTGGGGATCTCTCTAGTAGAGAGAGCATCCTTGACATGCTCCGCTAGCCCTCGCCAAAAAACGGGGATAAGGGCCTTGTCGGACCATTCCAACTTGGACGCCATTGTCCGAAAACGGACAGCATACTGGCTAACCGAGAGTGACCCCTGAGTAAGTGCGAGTAACTGCAGAGACGTGTCATGCGTGACCCGTGGGCCAAGGAAAACCTGCTTGATGGCCATTAACAGGTGACCTGCAGTCCAAATATCAGGATCGCCGCGCTCCCACAAAGGCGTAGCCCATTCCTAGGCCTTGCCCGACAGTAGGGAAATAACAAATGCCACCTTGGCCCGTTCCGTAGGGAATTGCGCGGCCAGCAGCTCCAGGTGGATTGAGCACTGGCTGATGAAACCCCTACAGGAGGCGCCATCCCCGGAAAACTTATCGGGTAACGGGAGGCGGGTGACTGTCGGTGCGAGGGTGGACACGGACATACGGCCTACCGCATCAGTTAGAGCCTGTACAGCAGCATCAGAAGCTTGTGCAGCGCGAGAGCCTTCTCAAGAGTAAGTAACCGGCCTTCAAGCTGCCGGATGCACTGCATAAGTTGCTGCTGATCTGCCATCACTAGCCAGAACCTGGCGCTAGTATAATGTTAAGAGTGGCGGAAGGCACTAAATAAAAATATAAATAAGGCCTGTTTCACACTTCAGTTTTTTCAAATCAGGCAAAATCCGCTTTTTGACGGATCGGTCCCATCCGCTGGCATCCGTTTTTTCCATCCGTTGGATCCGTTTTCTGACGGATCCGTTTTTTAACACCTCCAAAATGGGATGCTCCCAAATATGATTGGCTCTTGGAAAATGCTCCCACATGTGATTGGATCCTGGAAACTAGGGGAAAAATGTATCTAGGGTGTTGTAATACAAAATCTTTGAAAGGTTTTAGAGCTAGTGGCAGCGATGGAAGGAGTTATTGCGAGTATTAACAGCTTCTGTGTGGACTTCGATCTTCACTGCAATCGGTTGGAAATTATTGCTCTCCAGAGGGAGAAAAGAAGACTGCGAATCCTGCGTCTGAGGAGACAACGGCAGTGGATTCATCCGATTAATGTGCAGAGGTTTACCCGTGGTGTGCTTTCTACACTATATATGGAATTGAGGGATAATCCAGACAAGTTCTTCAACTATGTGCGCATGAGGCAGGACTTGTTTGAGCCATTGGTGGAGCGTGTTGGAGAACAAATCTGGAGAAGGGACACCTACATGTGGTTTTCTATATCACCGGCGGAGCGTTTGATGGTGACCCTTCGGTAAGTTATGTTTTTTAAATGGTTTCAGAATTTGCAGACTTTTATTGTTATGTTATGGCTTGTAGTTTGTATTAATTTTACTTTTTTCCCTTTTTTACAAGTTTCCTGGCAACTGGAGAATCATTCACCTCCCTCCATTACCAGTTTCGGCTCGGGATTTCAACGATATCTGGAATTGTACAACAGACCTGCCGGGCATTGTGGGATTGTCTACAGGAGGAATACATCCCAGAGCCAACACAGGAGAGGTGGCTGGAGATTGCCGACAACTTTCAACAAATCTGCCAGTTTCCAAATTGCGTTTGTGCTGTAGATGGGAAGCATATCAGGATTGTGAAACCCATCGGATCTGGATCAGAATTTTACAACTACAAGAAATTCTTCTCCATTGTACCTATGGCCATTGCAGATGCCAACTGCAAATTTATTGCCGTGGACATTGGTGCGTATGGGCGTTCAAACGATTCTCAGGTCTTCAAGATGTCCGCAATGGGCCGTCGTTTGTATGGAGACAATTTTGACTTCCAATCTCCAAGACCACTCCCTGGAACAACAGGCCCACCAATGCCATTTGTGTGCGTTAGTGACGACGCTTTTCAGCTGTCCAAACACCTACTCAAGCCATATGGTAGTCGTGGATTGACTCACCGCAAAAAAATATATAACTATCGATTGACCAGAGCGCGAAGAGTGGTGGAGTGCGCTTTTGGGATTTTAACTGCCAAATGGAGAGTCCTGTTAATGGCCATAAAAATGAAAACAGAAACTGTGGATGAGGTGGTGAAGGCGTGTGTCATCCTGCACAACTTTGTACTTTCAAAGGAACCTGTTTCCATAGAAGAAAATCTGTCTGAAACCACCTTGTGGGATTATCAGCAGCCAACTTTTCGGAGTACTTTGTCAGTGTCAAGAATGAGGTACACATTTGCGGATTATTTTCTGACACCAGAGGGAAAACTTGACTGGCAAGATGACATGGTATAAATTTTTTTTTACATTTTTTTTATTTTTTAACAATTTTTGGTAATAAAAGTGTTGTGTTTTCACATTTTAAACCACCGGTGTACTTTTGAAATGTTACCAAGCGTTTTTTTGTTTTTTTTTACCTTTTACACCACCGGTTTACTTTGTGAAATGTAATGTTGTGAAATTTTTACACCACCGGTGTTTTTTGTCAAATGTTACAAAGTGTTGTGACCTTTTTACACTACCGGTGTAGTTTGTCAAATGTTACCAAGTGTTGTGACCTTTTTACACCACCAGTGTACTTTGTCAAATGTTACCAAGTGTTGTGACCTTTTTACACCACCGGGGTACTTTCAACCTTTACCAAGAAATAAACAAAAAAAGAAACTATACAATAAAGTTCTTTTGAAAAAATTGTTTTTAGTTTTCCAATTTTTTTCAAAATTTTAGATAAGAAAACTTTATTTTTTTGTTAGAAATTTTTTTTTTATTTTTTTTTTGGGGAAAATACATAACATTATAAATGCTGGTAGTTTTGGGTGGAGATACTATCGGAGGGGTTAACAGGGTTGACCACATCGAGAGGGGGGGGTAGAGGACTGGGAAGTGAGTTGGTGAGGATCAGAAGTGGAAGGGGGGTTGAAAACATGAGGTTGGGACGGGAGTGGATGGACAGAGGAGATTTGTGGGAACATTGAAGGTGTGTGTGGGGGTGGGTATGGTGAGGTCATTGGGGTAAAATGCAGTAGGGAATGAAGGTACTGGGAAGAATGGAATGGGGAACTAGAGAAAGGAGAGGGAGTGGTAGGAGGAGGGATGGTTGTATGAAGGATGGACGGTGGGAGGATGGACGGTGGAAGGATGGACAGAGGGAGGTTGGGATGCTTCGGACAATACTTCCACTAGAGCATTGTGACAGGCTTGCATCACACGCATCTGTTGGTGAGTACTTAAACCTTCCATTTGCCAGACAACTGATTGAAAAAAAATATGTTCTCGGCGTCTGGTTTGACTATAAATTCATCTGTTCCATGTATCTTCTGATTTCCATGATACTTTGATTGATCATGGTCAACTCAGAAGATAACTGTTGTCCATAAGTGTGGAAACCATGCTGGACAGATGAGTTCAGACTCAAACAGTCAGACAAGGTCATCCTTTCCTGACCTTTCAGACGCTGCCGGCCAGAACCAAAAGTTAGTCGAGATGTTGCGGCCTGCTACCCCTGTGAAAATAAAAAAATTGCTGGCTGAAAATAATTTTTTTGAGGAAAAAAAAAAAAATTTTTTATTTTCACGGCTCTGCGTTATAAACTTCTGTGACACGCTTGGGGGTTCAAGGTGCTCACCACACATCTAGATAAGTTCCTTGGGGGGGGGGGGGTCTAGTTTCCAAAATGGGGTCACTTGTGGGGGGGTTCCACAGTTTAGGTACATCAGGGGCTCTGCAAATGTAACATGATGCCCGCAGACCATTCCATCAAAGTCAGCATTTCATAATGTCACTACTTCCCTTCCGAGCCCCGACATGTACCCAAACAATGGTCCCCACCCACATATGGGGTACCAGTGTACTCAGGACAAACTGTACAACTTTTGGGGTCTAATTTATCCTGGTACCCTTGTGAAAATAAAAAATTGCGCACTAAAAAATAATTTTTTGAGGAAAAAAAATATTTTATATTTTCACGGCTCTGCGTTATAAACTTCTGTGAAGTGCTTGGGGGTTCAAGGTGCTCACCACACATCTAGATAAGTTCCTTGGGGGGTCTAGTCTCCAAAATGGGGTCACTTGTGGGGGGTTCCACAGTTTAGGTACATCAGGGGCTCTGCAAATGTAACATGATGCCCGCAGACCATTCCATCAAAGTCAGCATCTCAAAATGTCACTACTTCCCTTCCGAGCCCCGACATGTGCCCAAACAGTGGTTCCCCCCCAGATATGGGGTACCAGCGTACTCAGGACAAACTGGACAACTTTTGGGGTCTAATTTATCATGGTACCCTTGTGAAAATAAAAAATTGGGCACTAAAAAATAATTTTTTGAGGAAAAAAAAATGTTTTTTATTTTCACGGCTCTGCGTTATAAACTTTTGTGAAGCACTTGGGGGTTCAAAGTGCTCACTATGCAACTAGATAAGTTCCTTAGGGGGTCTAGTTTCCAAAATGGGGTCATTTGTGGGGGAGCTCCAATGTTTAGGCACACAGGGGCTCTCCAAACATGACATGGTGTCTGCTAACGATTAGAAGTAATTTGCATTTCAAAAAGTCAAATGGCGCTCCTTCCCTTCTGAGCCCTGCCGTGTGCCCAAACAGTGGTTCCCCCCCACATATGGGGTACCAGCGTACTCAGGACAAACTGGACAACAACTTTTGTTGTCCAATTTCTCCTGTTAGCCTTGTGAAAATTAAAAATAGTGTGCTAAAAATCATTTTTGAGGAAAAAAAAAAATTTTTTTATTTTCACTGCTCTGTGTTATAAACTTTTGTAAAGCACTTGGGGGTTCAAAGTGCTCACAACACATCTAGATAAGTTCCTTGGGTGGTCTAGTTTCCAAAATGGGGTCACTTGTGGGGGAGCTCCAATGTTTAGGTACACAGGGGCTCTCCAAACGCGACATGGTGTCCGATAACAATTGGAGCTAATTTTCCATTCAAAAAGTCAAATCGTGCTCCTTCCCTTCCGAACCCTGCCGTGAGCTCAAACAGTGGTGTATGACCACATATGAGGTATCCATGTACTCAGGAGAAATTTTTTAACAAATTTTAGGATCCATTTTACCCTGTTGCCCATGTGAAAATGAAAAAAACTGAGGCTAAAAGAAAATTTTTGTGAAAAAAAAGTCCTTTTTTTTTTTTTTTACAGATCAATTTGTGAAGTACCTGGGGGTTCAAAGTGATCACTATGCATCCAGATAAGTTCCTTGGGGGGTCTAATTTCTAAAATGGGGTCACTTGTGGAGGAGCTCCAATGTTTATGCACACAGGTGCTCTCCAAACGTGACATGGCAACCGCTAAATATTCCAGCATATTTTCCATTCAAAAAGTCAAATGGCGCTCCTTCCCTTCTGAGCCCTGCCGTGCACCCAAACAGTGGTTTTTGACCACATATGAGGTATCGGTGTACTCAGGAGAAATTGCCCAACAAATTTTAGGATCTATTTTATCCTGTTGCCAATGTGAAAATAAAAAATTGATGCTAAAAGAAAATTTTTGTTGGAAAAATTAAAATGTCCATTTTTTCTTTCCATGTTGCTTTAGTTCCTGTGAAACACCTGAAGGGTTAATAATCTTCTTGAATGTAGTTTTGAGTAGCTTGAGGGGTGGAGTTTTTAGAATGGTGTCACTTTTGGGTATTTTCTGCCATATAGACCCCTCAAAGTGACTTCAAATGTGAGGTGGTCCCTAAAAAAAATGGTTTTGTAAATTTTATTGTAAAAATGAGAAATCGCTGGTAAACTTTTAACCCTTATAACTTCCTAACAAAAAAATATTTTGTTTCCAAAATTGTGCTGATGTAAAGTAGACATGTGGGAAATGTTATTTATTAACTATTTTGTGTCACATAACTCTCTGGTTTAACAGAATAAAAATTCAAAGTTTAAAAATTGTGAAATTTTCGCCAAATTTCTGATTTTTTCACAAATTAACGTAAAAATTATCGACCTAAATTTACCACTAACATGAAGCCCAATATGTCAGGAAAAAAACAATCTCAGAATCGCTAGGATCCGTTGAAGCGTTCCTGAGTTATTACCTCACAAATGGACAGAATTGCAAAAAATGGCCAGGTCATTAAGGTCAAAATAGGCTTGGTCATGAAGGGGTTAAATTTAGAATCATTCCCATTAATGTTATAGAGGTCATGATAGTATTTAGCAAAGGTGTCGACTATGTCCTGGGGGTGAGATTTAATTGTACCAGTTCCAGATCTTATCTTGTCCATTCTATTGTAAATTCTCTTTTTTTTTTTATTTGGCGCATCATAAAATTTGTGGGCTTATTAAGTGAGGAGTATAATTTGAATTTTGAGTTTTTGATCATTGAGTCATATGATGCAAACAATTTGTTTTTAAGATCTTGTCTAAGTTGGGTGATTTCTTGCTTTAATTTTTCTGAGGGAGATTGTAAATTAGTCTGTATATTCTCCTTAATCTTAATTTGAGTTTGGATATTCAATATTTTTGCTTTTCTTTTTGTGTCTAGAGGAAAGTTGAATCATAGTTCCACGAATTACGGCTTTGTGTGCATTCCAACAGGTAAACGGTTTAAGCGAGTCGTCTTTATTTTCTTTAAAGTAGTTTTTTAGGCAATTTTCAATAATGGCTTTGTATTCCGGGGTATACAAGAGAGTAGAATTGCATGTCCATAAAAAATTATTTTTAAAACTGGGGCCTAATTTAATTATACCAGTAACAGGGGAATGGTCCGAGGTTTTATCATTAGAGATTGCGCTAAATTTGGAGATGGTGAACACATCTGTAAGTATCAGATCAATCCGTGAAGCTGATTGATGGGTATCTGAGAAGAAGGTATACTCTATTGATGTGGTGTTGATACACCGAAAAACGTCAAATAATTCGTTTTTTTCAAGCCAATTATTTAGCGTGGGGTATAGATGTCTTTTGGGGGCTGAAGAATCCATGTGTCCATCAGGGACAATGTTAAAATCTCCCATGATTACTAGATCTCCCTTTTTCTTTTCTGCAACTTTTTTCATAAGCTTATCTAAATTTGGTTTGTCTGGAGTTGGGAGCAGAAGCGTTAACTATGGTGCAGAGCTGGTTATTAAATTGGCCGATCAGAATATGATACCTTCCCTGAGCATCACAAATTTCTCCCTCTAGTTTAAAGGGGATTGTATTTTTTATAATAGTCATTACACCTGCTTTCTTCTTTTTGTTCGTTGATTTGAAAACATGGGGATAACTTTTGTGATGAAATTGTGGTTGTTTATCTGTCGCAAATTTTGTTTCTTGTAAACATATGATTTCTGCCTGGTATTTATCAAGTTCTTTCCAGAGTGTAAATCTTTTGTGCGGGCTATTTAACCCTCTAACATTGTATGTAAGTAAATTAATACTCATTTCATTTAATAATAAGGAATCGACTTCCTAATCATGGTTAGAAATTGAAGCCGTTTTCAAAGTAATGGAATGATTTATAAGTAAACTTGGACTATATAAATGTAAAGCTTGTCTATGTATTTAATGCTTAAAACTAACAACAACAATACAAAATTCAAACGCCAAATAAACGTTACAATGTATCAGACGTAGAATAATTAGATCAGAGTTCTTGGAAGATCCTACCAAAGTGTAGGATAGTTTGTCTGGGGAAAGTTCGTATAAGAGCCCTTAGGGCAAACCCTAGTGCGTGAAGATTTCCTCATCTAGAAGAAACTAGGGTGTATACAAATATAAACAATGAAGCATTGAAACAAGATAAAACGATAATTAAACATTGTCGGTTATTTATAAATGTTACATTTGCGCTAGATTTCAACGCTTTGGAAGAGGAGATGTTGGGGGTGTCTTGGCGCCTCGATTTCTTTTTAATGTTGCTATAAATCTAAGACCATCTTCTGGATTTGAGAAATTGTTTTCCCTTCGTGAAGAACCAGCAGCTTCAAAGGGAAGCCCCACCTGTATTTAATTCCTTCGTTTCTTAAGACAGAGGTGGTTTCTTTGAAAGCTTTCCTGCCTTCAATGGTCTCTTTGGATAGATCCGCAAAAATCTTCAGGTGATCAAAAGGTTCTGCAAAAGTTTTATGTTCTTTTAAGAAATTATGTATCTTTTCTTTAGTATTCTAAAAATGCACACGCATTATGGTGTCTCTAGGCGAGTCAACTGAAATATGGTTCGGACGGGGGAGTCTATGTATCCTACCTATTGTCAACTCAGGTTCGGGTGTGGAAGGAAGTGTTTTTTACATAAAGATTTAATGTAGCCTTCCAAGTCGCTTGGTACAACATTTTCTGGGATTCCGCGGATTTTCAGGTTATTTCTACGATTTCGGTCTTCAAGATCCGCTAATTTAGTTTTAAGTTTGTTCAATTCTTTTTGTGTGTCGTGGTTTATTTGAGAGTTTTTACCCACTATCTCTTCTACTTTCAGCAGCCTATTTTCACTCTCTTTCTAGTCTTTTGTTAAATGATTCAAGAGATGACTATCAAAATTGATTGTTTTTCAAAATTAATTTTCATTGATGGCTCTGACTAGTTTCGACATGTACCTCTGTCATTTTTTGGTGGAGGAAGATTGTTGAGACTCCATGACTGATGTCCTTCTGAGTCTGATACCTGAAGGGAGTTATCTCTTTTGGGCTTGTTTTTCTCTGGGCTGAAATTGGGGGAGGAGTCTGCGAACTCTAACTCTGATTCAGAGTCTTCTCCAGTGCCCGAGCCCCGCATAGGTTTGGCCCCAACTACCGGGTTTAGGTCTTTTATGTGATGAGGATACATCCATCTCCTCGCCAGGCGGGTTGCCAGAGGAAGCTTGTAGTTTGAGGACATTTTTGGGATCAGTTACTGTTTGAGGAAAGTTTATTACTATTAGTAGACGAGTTGGTGCTCTTTTGTTAGCTCTGTTTTAACCTCCGGACGTTTAAGAGGTGATCTTGATTTGACAGGACTAGTCAAGTTTGGTAAATCTTCTGAAGGAGAGTAATATGAGTGAAAGTGGGCAGGGACGAAAAGGCCGAAACTGATGTTTCGCCGGAGGTCGACGAGATTTTGACTGGGTAAGGGAGCTTGTGCCCCCAGTGGCATCCTTAATGATCTGGTCCAGCCTATCGCCAAAAAGACGCGATCCCTGAAACGGTAAACTGGTGAGGGACTTTTTTTGACGATAAGTCCGCTTTCCAAGCCTTAAGCCAAACTGTGCGCCTAATAGCCACCAAGTTGCTTGATGCCTGAGCTGCGAAGGATGCGGCATCCAGGGAGGCCGAGACCAAATATTCGCCTGCATGCGAAATTTGGTCGGCGAGATCCGCCAGCTGCTCTGGCTGGTCTCCAGCCAAAATGCCTTGGCGGAGGTCCTTAGCCCATTTCGCTATGGCCTTAGAAGCCCAAGTAGAAGCGAAGGCTGGGGTTAGAACAGAAGACGCCGCTTCGAAGGCTGACTTAGCAAAAGATTCTATGACTTTGTCAGTGTCTGCTAGAGATGCTCCCCCAGAAATCGGAAGGACCGTGCTGTTAGTCTTGAAACCGGAGGGTCCACGGTCGGTGAAGCTGACCAGTCTGCAGTGAGTTCCGGCGAGAAAGGATATAACACCCCAAGGCGTTTTCCTCTTTGAAAACGCCTGGTCGGATTTTCTCTCTCTGGAAAGAATTTTCTGGAACTCCGAATGATGAGCAAAGACCTTGGAAGGTGGTTTCGACCGTCTGAAAGAAACCTCCTGGTCTGCGGGTTCCGCAGGAGAATCTTTGATATTGAAGGACTAGTTAATCGCTGCAATGAGGCACTGAACTATATCCCTCATATCAGCGATTTGGTCCGAGTCCAGCTCCAAAACATCCTCGGAGGGTCCATCCGAGAAAGTCTCGCCTGGCTCAGGGGAGGAAGATCTTGATAAGGGAGGCTGTTTGGACAGACTATGGGGCGATGCGGAACGGGAAGAGTAACCAGACCTGGTGCTCCCGTCTGGCTCTTTTGCAGCTAATATTAACAGGCTAGACCAGAGCATCCTGTGACCCGCTGGGTCCTGCAGAAGTCTGTAGTGGCAACTTATCCAGTACAGACACCAAGGTCTGGGACACCTTGGTGAGATCCGCCACAGATTGAGACAGAGAGGAAACCCACCCTGGGATAGGGGCCTGAACCTCACTCGGGACAACCGGGGGCTCCTGGGCGGTGGGTTGTGGGCTTGCTGCAGTCTTGACAGGGGGGAGGACTGACCTGATGGAAACTTGCGTTTGCAAGAAGAACATGCAAAATGACTGACTACCACAGAGGAAGAAGCAGAGCATATTGGTTTAGAATTAGACATTATGAGCTAACCCACTAACAGTGCCAGACGGTTAGGGGACGGAGAGCTGAGGAGGGTGTCAGTCTGCAGCGCAGAGCTACTCACGGAACCTGTGTACACAGCACGCTGAAGCAGAGACGATCAGCTCACAGGCTGAGGAAAAACTGAGGTAAAAACGTGCTCCTGAATGCTGTGGGCGGGAATCAGCTCACCAGAGGGGGTGGAGGTAACCGCTCTGTTAGCATAAGAAAACTCCACTCCCTCCTATACTGGGAGGAGTGGGCGGGCCTCTGCGACGCCTCTAACCCTCAGAGAAGCAGTGGGCGGCGCCAGATGGGCGGGATTGTTCCTCGGAAGAAAAAGCCCGCCTGAAAATGGGGGCATGGCCTCGCCTCAGAACTAGGCCCTAACTGAAGCCGGGGCCAGGATTTGAAACGGCGGCCGCCGGAGAGCGTGGGGCGGCGCGGAGGTCTAAAGAGAACCGGTTTCGCGGCGCTGGAGCCGAGAACACTAAATACAGGTAATGCCGTTTAAGGAAGCTTGCCCGTTCCCCACCGCTCAGGGGGATTACTATCATGGGAAGGAGAGAGGGGTTCAGCCTGCTGCTACTTACCTCCTGAAGTCCTGACTTACCCCATTTCCAGTTGCAGACCATGTCTCCATCCACCGACAGGCTCTGGTAGGCTAGTGGGGGAGAGACAGAAGGCGAAAACACATACGTGTTCCTGGCCGGTAGACATATGAGGATACGGGGTGGCAGTACACGCCGTAATCATAGTCTCTTTGTGGGAATAGATGTGACTATTCACTCTGTATCCCTCCGGAACCTGCCAAGAAACTACGCACACTGAGGTAGATAACGGTCTAATGAAAGACCCGTGTCCATCTCCTACTGACACTAAGCTAAACTGAGTAATTGAGCGCCAGTCGGTGGGGTGTATACTGCGGAGGAGGAGCTAACTTTATTTGCATAGTGTCAGCCTCCTAGTGGCAGCAGCATACACCCATGGTTCCTGTGTCCCCCAATGAAGCGATAGAGAAACAGTTAAATTCGGTGGTGGAAATATCATGGTCTGGGGTAAACATTCAGTATGGTTGTGTGCGAAACATTTGCAAGGTGGAAGACAGTATTAATAGCCTAAAATACCAAGAAGTATTAGCTAGCTCTTTTACTCCAAATAATAAAAGGGGTCATATTCTGCAGCAGGATGGTGCTCCATCTCATACATCCATCTCTACAACAAAGTTCCTCCAGGCAAAAAAGATCAAGGTGCTCAAGGACTGGCCAGCCCAGTCACCAGACATGAACACCATTGAGCATGTTTGGGGTAGGATGAAAGAGGAAGTTTGGAAGACAAAACCAAAGAATCTAGATGAACTCTGGGAGGCATGCAAGACTGCTTTCTTTTCTATTCCTGATGACTTCATTAATAAATTGTATGATTGTATGTATCATTGTTGAACCGCATGGATTCAGTCCTTCAACTCATGGAAGTCACACAAAATATTAAATATGACTCTAATAGCACCACAACTTCATTCACCAATGTTATGCAACATATATTTGTATTTTAAAATTATTTGTTTGAATATCACATTACTTTCTGTGGGCAACAAAACTTTTGTCTTGCCAAAAGCTGACCATTCTGTATCCATTCAACGATCAATATTTCTGCATTGATGCCAATTTATTTTCTTAACCTAAACCACATTTCGGAGGGTTTCAGCTTTCAAAAGAATAATTTATACAACCAATGGATGAGTTTAACGTCAGGTTATAAGCTTTTATTTACATAACATGGAAAAGCGACATTACTTCTGTCAGGGAGTGTATATGTATCTTCAGTCCAAACCTTGTCATGCAATAGTTTTCCTTGTTCTTACTGGAATGTGCATATTGTAGATTCAGACTGGAGGCAGCATAACACACAAGGGAACAAGTGCGAAACAAGCTAGAATGTGTTGCACCTTATATCCCTCAATTTTCTGTTTCTGAGGTTAGTAACGGTGATTAACTTATCCTCTGCAGCAGGGGTCACTCGATCTTCCGTTCCTGCGGCCATCCTCGTAAGCCAGTTTCATCATAGGGATTGATATTTTTTATGACTGCACTTGTCAAGTTTCTAGCCATTTCTGAAATGACTGACCTTCATGTCTATTCTGTCTTAAGACATTGTAGAATAGGACTGAGCACTGAATGGAGCAGCATACCAACACAGCCTTTGCACAACACACCCGATGGTGGAAAACTCTTTCTGAAGGCCGGTCATTCCAAAAATTAGCTCGACGAGGCCTACCTGTGAATCAGAAGCCATGACAGGTTACAACTTGATGATGCTGCTTCAGACTAAGTGTGTGTAAAGTAAGGGGGGGGATACTTTGAGGAATCCAGGTTTAATACATTTCTACCCTTAATATTTTGCTGCTTTCCGCTTAATCTACAATGTGCACATTCGAAAATAGGGTACTGTGATGTTCTGTTACCAGAATTGTGAGCTGAAAATTGTCAAATATGAAAATACTGTACAGACTAAAGCAAACAGAATAAAACCAGAGACATTTTGTTTTAAGGTTAAATTCCATCTTTAATCCCACAACATTGCAATCTGAATGGAGGAGGATACAGTCCACTGTAGTGCTGGTTCAGCACACTAAAATCTGGACCGAGTACAAGAGTATCTTTACTAATCATCCGCCAGTAGGAACTGCTGACTGTCCATTCAGTAAGGAAGTAGAAAAGGCCCTTCGAGAGCTGAACCCACGTGCATCGAGGAGGCAAAGTCATGGCGAGGCAGAGAGGCTCTTGTCGTACAAGCAGCAGAGCAGGAGTTCCCTTTGCTTGGATAAGGATGGAATTGGTGGTGGTACAGGAAATTAAGAGATTAAAAAGTAGCGCTCTTTAAAAGATCCTCCGGTGAAGGTTAAAGGCACAACTTCAGACAAGAATGATGTAATGTCCATTCACGGTCGCAAGAGGAGGATTAAGACAGAACTTTTGGAGTTTCGGGTTTTGGTAGAGAAGTGTTGATGCTGGATAGGATAACGCTGTACAGAGAAGAACAAAAGCTCGGTCAGCGGACTGAACCCCGGCACATTTCACAGTAAAGATGTAACTTTGCAATTACTGAACAGTTGTCAACCTTTGCCATCTCAAACACTCTCTAAAAAAGTAAGAATTCCTAGGCTACGTTCACATTACGTCAGGTCTTCTGTCTGAAGCCCAGAAAGACTGCATTACGACGGGAAACCGACAGAACCTGTGGACACTGTCTGGCCGACGTCAGGACTGTATTTGTGGTTTGCCACGTTTATAAAAGATCAATACTGCCTAGACAGATACCGGACAGTGTCCACTGTACCTACGAGCTTCATTCAGAGGACTGGCTCCGTCGTACACGGTTTCTAGGAGATTCCTTGACGTAATGCTCTGAGGACAGTGCTGTATTAATGTGAACTTAGCCTAAACCAAACCTGGAACACAGGTAACACAAGTAACATCCACCTTACCATTAAAATGGCTAATTCATACAATCGCTTAGTGGCCTTAATTTCAGAAGCCCAATACAAAAGACCACAGGTCTCGTGACCTATACTAGCAGAATCACAGGCTTAGAAGATTCATTTAGCTTGAGCCACGAGCTCCCAGGTCGATAAGGACTTGTTGCCACAAACCAGACAAGAAACTATGCTCCCCAAACGGTCGGACGGAGGCGAAGCTTCATTTCTAACAGTCAGACTATATGGAGTGAAGATGAATTCACATACAAGCTTTTGTTACATTTTTCACATTCTTTGGGACTGATGAATCCAAAGTCAGAGTGCAGTCTCACTTGCATATTTACCAAGGGAGAAGGACTGGATCCTAAAGAAAAGACTTTTGATCGAAAAATGTACTTTGGTGAATCAAGAATCGAACACAAACACTGCTCCTCCATCAGTCCCATCCACTCGATTCCGAGCGATGTGTTGCAAAGCAAGGAACAGAGCCCTTACAGAAGAGCAGCCGTCTTTAATTATCTGATCTGTGGAGGTTCAAGTAATCAGACTTCAATTGACCATATTTTTAGCCAAAATCCAACTCACACAATGCTAGCGGACTACTCCTCCAGTGGGATAATTTCTTCTGTGACAAAGAATTCAATGGTCTCCTCTTCCCAGTCATCCACGTTGCTGTCGAGCTCATCTGTATCGACTCCTGGCATAAAATGAAGCCGAAAAATAAGTTGAAATTTAAGGACTAAACACTAAATGGAAATACATTTATTAAGGCTTTAGTCACTGGAAAGGTCCTATAAAACTAACATCTGGGAAGTCCCATGTAACAGGTCTGAGAAATACATGTGGCTCCTGTACAGGAGTGCTCACAAACAGGGCTGATTGGTCTAAAGAGGGAAGGGTCACAGCTATTAAACCACCCCTTCTTGTTAGGAGAATCCTTTGAAAATAAGATAATCTGAGTGTTTACTACTAATAAGATTATGTAAAAATGGACATTCCCTTTAGTGCCGCAGGTTGTGACTTACCCCCTCTAAGCTCCAAGCGAGCATTTTTCTGCTCCAAATACAGTTTCTGTGCCATCTCTCTGTATTTTTTGTATTCTTCCATCATGGTTCTTCTGCGCTCAATCAGTTCCTTTAAACATGAAAAAAAAAATGGAATATATATTAAGAAGCGTGTTCCCTTTTCAATAAATCAGGTGAAAATTTGCTCTAGAAAATCAAAATTACAAAAATCAGGGGCTAGCATAGTCACACAATACAGTCCACGTCATTTTCTGAGAAGTAAAGGAGTCAGGAACTGGGAAGCTCAAGACCCTTTTACTACACTCTGCCCCCACTTTGTCAAAAAGTGCGGCGAGAGTTGGAAAAAGATAGAAGCTGATGACCCAAAGCCACAGCTTTATATAAAACTTCATTGTAGAGGAGTTCGGGTCAGGAGACCCTTGGCTGGTCTAGATATTGTTGTCCACAGACTGTGAAACTGGCTTTAACCAGAAAAGGCTTTTTCTCTATCGCTTCATTGGGGGACACAGAGACCATGGGTGTACGCTGCTGCCACTAGGAGGCTGACACTAGGCACAAAAAGAGGTTAGCTCCTCCTCCGCAGTGTACACTCCACCGACCGGCAGGCAATTCCTCAGTTTAGCTTAGTGTCAGTAGGAGGTGGACACGGGTCTTTCATTAGACCCTTATCTACCTCAGTGTGCGTCGTTCCCTTTCAGGTTTCCGGAGGGATACAGTGTGAATAGTCACAACTGTACTCCCACAAAGAGACTATGAGCACGGCGTGTACTGCCACCCCGTATCCTCATAGCTCTCCACAGCAGGACCAAGAGCTCAGCACGGATGCGTGCCAGCGATCCAGATGGTCCTCGCTCCCCGTCTCCCACCCACTCGTCCACCAGAGCCTGTCGGTTTGGATGAGACGTGGACACTACAAAAGACGGATCAGACAGCGTGGGATGAGGTACCTTTATTGAATGCAAGACGGAGGTAAGTATGGGGGCCGAGTCGCGTCCTCCTCATCCCTAGATGGGCATCTCGGCGGCTCCAATATTATTCAAAGTGGCCACTGCGGCCGCCGCAATTACTCCTGGCCCTGGTGTCAGTAGGGGCCTTGCCCGGCGTTTTCCCCCCCGCCTTCAGTCCTCGGTGCAGCAGATATCAGCGGCGTTCTGCAGAACGGTTGCCGTGGCAGCGCTGCGGGACCTCCGCGCCGCCCCGCGCTGACAGGCGGCCGCCGCTATTAATTTAAGTCCCGGCTTCATTTTGGGCCTTCTTCTGCATCGCGGCCACGCCCCCGCCCCTTTCTCCTAAGCGAGCTTCTCTCCTGCCCGTTCTAGGCCTGCCCACCGCTCTCTTTGATCCTAGCCTGTTCTTGGCCAGCGGGCGGTGCCTTCCTTCAGCTTCGGCGGCTAGCTCCGCCCTTCTTCCTCTGAAAGCACAAGTTCCTCCTGCTTCTCTCAGGCGGCCGCCATCTTCGCAGCCTGTCAGCCGGACACGCATCTCCGCTGCCCTACATCTTCCGACAAGTCGTGTGGCACGTTTTCTAAGGACACCGGACCGTGAGTAGCTCTGCATCTGCAGACTGACGCCCTCCTCTGCCTTTCTGTCCCCCAACCTTCCGGCAGTTCTTCAGGGTCCTTATTTCCTTCCTTCATTATGCCTAACTCTAAGGCTGAGCGTGGCAGTCTGCCGGCCCCCAAGGGCTCTTTAGTCCAGTTCTTTGCATGCGCCTCTTGCAATCGCACACTTCCCTCAGGTCAGCCTACTCCCCTCTGCCTGGACTGCAGCAACCACATTCAGCAAGACCCCATCCAGGAGCCATCTATTGCGCCATGTGGAAGCGAACTCCCCATTCCCGGTTGGGCCTCGTCTCTTTCACAATCTGTGGCAGACCTCACCAGGGTGTCTCAGTCCCTAGTAGCAGTCCTTGATATGTTGCCCCTGGACACTTCTGCAGGTCACATGATGCTCCATCTGAGCCAGCCAGCAGAAGCCGCAAAAGGTCCAGACAGGATCTCCGGCCGGGTTCCCTTCCTGGCCTCACATCCCCACATAGTCCTTCTCAGCAGTCGCCCTCCCGTGCCTCCTCACCCGAGCCAGGTGAAGCGCTCTCGGATGTGTCATCCGAAGTGATCTTAGAGCTGGATTCGGACCAGGACGCGGACATGAAGGTTACGGTACAGAACCTCATTGCAGCGATTAACCACACCTTCGCATTCTCAGACTCCCCTGCGAAATCCTCAGAACAGGAGGTTTCGTTCAGACGGGCAGAAACACCTTCCAGGTTCTTCGCCTCCCACTCTGAGTTTGGCAAGATCCTTACCAGGGAAAGAGAAAATCCGACCAGGCGCTTTCAAAGAGGGAAGCGCCTCGACGTGCTGCACCCGTTTGCCAAGGAGCTCACCGACAACTGGTCCGTTTCCCCCTCGGTAGATGCACCCGTGTCCAGACTTTCTAACACGGTCCTCCCAATTTCAGGTGTGGCGTCACTAAAGGATTCTAATGATAGAATTATAGAATTTTTAGCAAAGTCAATATTCGGAGCGGCTGCAGGAGTGCTAAGCCCAGCCTTCGCTTCATCTTGGGTAGCGAAGGCCATAGCCACTTGGGCAGAGGATCTCCGCAAGGGCATCCTAGATAAAGCCCAACCAGAGCAATTGGCCGAACTGGCCAACCAGATATCTCATGCAGGGGATTATCTGCTTTCTGCCTCCTTGGATGCCGCGTCTTGCGCAGATCAGGCGTCAAGCAACGTGGTAGCGATCCAACGTACAATTTGGCTCAAGGCTTGGCAGGCGGATTTGTCTTCAAAAAAGTCCTTTACCAATCTGCCTTTTCAGGGAGCGCGTCTCTTCGGATCCCAGCTGGACCAGATTATTAAGGACGTCACTGGAAGCACGAGTTCCCTCCTCCCTCAGTCCAAGCCTCGCAGACCTCCGCTAAGACGTCAGTTTCGGCCCTTTCGGACTTTCCGCCGCTTCAATGCGGCAGACAACTTCTCTACCCAACAGAGACCGCAGGCACGCCAGGATAGAAAAAAAGGTGTCCTTCAGACCCACTCCCTCCTGGCGATCTCACAACTCCCAGGGCAGATCCTCCAGATCCAAATCTGGACGATCCATATCAGCATGACTATCAACGAACTCCCGAGGGTCCTTCCCAATTAGGAGGTCGACTCCTTTTCTTCAGAGACGTCTGGCTTGCCTCAGTAGAGGACGCTTGGGTCAGGGAGGTTGTATCATCAGGATACAAGATGGAGTTCGTTTCTCGTCCCCGGGATCGTTTCTTCGAGTCCCGACCTCCAAAAGATCCCACCTTAGTTCCGGGGTTCTTTGCGTCCATTGCCTCTCTCCTCAGTTCCGGAGTGATTGCACCCGTTCCCGAATCAGAACGTTTCACAGGGTTTTATTCAAACCTGTTCGTGGTGCCGAAAAAAGGCGGTACAGTTCGCCCCATCTTGGACCTCAAGTTACTCAACAAGAGAGTCCGACTGCGTCATTTCCGAATGGAGTCTCTTCGGTCGGTAATCGCTTCCATGGAAACGCAGGAGTTCATGTGTTCAATAGACATCCAAGATGCCTATCTACACGTTCCCATATTCTCCGGCCATCAGAAATTCCTACGTTTAGCGATTCGCCAGGAACATTATCAGTTTGTTGCACTGCCGTTCGGTCTCGCCACCGCACCCAGAGTGTTTACAAAGATCATGGCGGCGTTGATGGCCTTGTTGAGAATCAGAGGTTCTTTTTCCGTACCTCGACGACATTCTGATCAAAGCTCTGTCCTTTCATCAAGCTCACCACAGTCTTACCATCGTCCTCGACACCCTGTCCAATTTCGGGTGGCTCATCAACAAAAAGAAGTCCTGTCTTGTTCCGACACAACGTCTTGTGTTTCTGGGTCTATTGTTCGACACTCGTCGATCGAGGGTTTTTCTCCCACAAGAAAAGATTTGCTCCCTGCAGCGGCATGTACGATCGCTACAGATCTTACGACTTCCATCTCTCCGGACAACAATGAAAGTCCTGGGAAAGATGGTGGCAGCGACAGAGGCGGTTCCCTTTGCCCAATTTCACACCAGACCTCTCCAACACGCCATCCTGTCTCGGTGGAACAGGTCTGTTCTTTCTCTGGACCGCCCAGTTCGTCTTTCATATCGGGTCAAGCAGTCCCTCAATTGGTGGCTGATGTCTCCTCTCATCTCCCTAGGACGGTCTTTTCTCCCCATTCACTGGCAGATTGTGACGACGGATGCCAGTCTCCTCGGCTGGGGAGCAGTGTTCCGCGATCACACTGTTCAGGGTCGAAGCAGGAGTCAACCCTGCCGATCAACATTCTCGAGATACGAGCGGTTTATCTGTCTCTCGTTCACTGGGAGAGACTTCTCAGGGGCCTGCCTATCCGGATTCAGACAGACAATGCCACAGCGGTGGCATGTGTCAACCGCCAGGGGGGGACACGGAGTGTCTCAGCCCTGGCAGAGGTGTCCAAGATTCTTCGTTGGGCAGAGGTTTCAGTCCCGGCAATATCCGCGGTGCACATTCCCAGCGTGGACAACTGGGCCGCCGATTTTCTCAGCCCCGAGGGTCTTGCGGCGGGAGAGTGGTCCCTACATCCGGAGGAATTTCTTCAGCTTTGCCGTCGTTGGGGAACCCCGGACGTAGATCTGCTAGCTTCTCGCCTCAACAGGAAAGTCCCACAGTTTGTATCCAGGGCTCGAGATCCCCTCGCAGTGGGCGCCGACACTCTGGCCATTCCTTGGTCGCAGTTCGAGCTCCCCTACCTGTTCCCTCCCCTGCCTCTTCTTCCCAGGCTGTTGAAGAAACTCAAGGCGGAAGGAATTCCAGTCATCCTCATCGCCCCGAATTGGCCCAGAAGGTCTTGGTTCGCGGACGTTGTCAACTTTCTCGCGGACGCCCCCTGGAAGCTTCCAGACAGGGCAAATCTGCTGTCTCAAGGTCCGATTTGCCACCCCAATTCTCGGCCTCTCAATTTAACGGCGTGGCTGTTGAGACCGAGGTTTTGAAACGATCAGGCTTTTCGGATCGTTATTCAGACCATGATCCGGGCCAGAAAGCCATCGTCTTCCAAAATTTATTACCGTACTTTGAAGGACTATTTCACTTGGTGCGAGGTCAACGACATTCCGCCCATGCGTTTTGATGCAGGCCTTGCCCTCAGCTCTTTAAAAGGTCAAGTTTCGGCACTGTACGTTTTATTTCAGAACACGTTGGCCTCCCGTCCTCAGGTCAAAACCTTCCTTAAAGGTGTGGCTCATGCGGCTCCACCGTACCGAGCGCCCGTAGATCCTTGGGATCTTAATTTGGTTCTTGAGGTTCTGCAAGGTCCTCCCTTTGAACCTCTCAGGGAAGTTTCCCTATCTCTCCTTTCATGGAAAGTAGCCTTCCTAGTAGCCATCACCTCCATCCGGCGCGTGTTGGAATTGGCGGCCCTTTCTTGCCGCTCTCCTTTCTTGGTACTCCACCAGGACAAGGTAGTTCTGCGGTCTCCGCCCTCTTTCCTTCCTAAGGTGGTGTCCACTTTCCACCTGAATGAGGACATTGTTCTCCCGTCCTTTTGTCCGGGTCCAGCTCACCCTCGGGAGCGGTCCTTGAACAAGCTGGACTTGGTCAGGGCCATGAAGGTCTACCTAGCTAGGACGACTCCTTTGCGGAAGACAGACTCTCTCTTCATCATTCCAGAGGGGGCGCGGAAAGGTCAGCCGGCCTCCAAAGCTACTATTGCTCGCTGGATCAGATCGGCAATTTTGGAGGCCTACCGGATCAAACATGGATTGGCCCCTCCGGGAATTAGAGCCTACTCTACCCGGGCAGTGAGTGCCTCCTGGGCGGTGCGCCACAGAGCTTCCGCGCTGCAGCATTGCAAAGCTGCAACCTGGTCATCGGTTCACACGTTTGTGAAATTCTACAAAGTCCACACCTATGCTTCGGCAGATGCCAGCCTAGGTAGAAAGATTCTGCAGGCAGCGGTGGTGAGTCCGCTGGCCTGATGGAAGTTTGTTCTCCCTCCCCAGGGACTGCTTTGGGACGTCCCATGGTCTCTGTGTCCCCCAATGAAGCGATAGAGAAAACAGGATTTTTGTGTTGCTTACCGTAAAATCTGTTTCTCGGAGCCTTCATTGGGGGACACAGCACCCTCCCATGTTCTACAACTCCTGTTCTTATGTTTTGTTAGTTATTTACAGTTGAGCTGTCTGTTCTGTTTTTCAATCTATTCTGTAAGGCTAAGTGCACACATTGCAGAAAATTTCTGCACAAAAACCTGAATCCCTTCCCAGAAACCGCACTTATTTTTCCGCGGCGGTTTTTGCGCGGTTTTGATGCGTTTTTTACCGCGGCGGTTTCAAAACGCATGGGAGAAGCCAAAACCGCGGAAAAATCCGCAAAATTAATGAGCATGCTGCGTTTTTTACCGCAATGCGTTTTTTTCGCGGTAAAAAACGCATCAATGTGCACAAAAAGTGCAAAATGCATAGAAATGACTGTGCAGCTTATTTTTAGCAGTTTTATAGTGAAAACCGCGGTAAAAACCGCTAAAAAAACGCTGTGTGTGAACACAGCCTAACTTCTCTTACTGCTTTCTCACTAACTGAGGAATTGCCTGCCGGTCGGTGGGGTGTACACTGCGGAGGAGGAGCTAACTTTTTTGTGCATAGTGTCAGCCTTCTAGTGGCAGCAGCGTACACCCATGGTCTCTGTGTCCCCCAATGAAGGCTCCGAGAAACAGATTTTATGGTAAGCAACCCAAAAATCCTGTTATTCACAAGGTCTTACATTAATTTCAATATTTAAATATTACAATAATCTTATTTTCCTTGTAACTGGGACTGCTACATTAGCTCAAGTTACAGGGGAAATGCAGCTTCCTGTCTGCATAGCGGAGTAGTCTGGGTCTCATTTTAGTAGAAGCCGGACCGCCCGGACAGATGGTGGTCCAGAAGCGGTTAATTAACAATGGACCTCATAATCCATGACATTTACCTATACAGCGACATACATTGCTGTAGTTACGACGCATATACCAGAAAATATTTGGAAGGCAAAAAACGACATAATAAAAAAAGATGAGGAAAAGCCATGACAAGCAAAAACACAAATGAGAATGATCCACTAATATGTAATATATAAATACTAATATATATCAATAATAATAATATATAAATATTTATATATTAATAGTATATTATATATTTTCATTGCAATGAACACTGCAGATGAGTACATTTTTACCTTTGAAGCCTTGGATTGGCTTAAGCGATCTTTCTGCTCAAATATTTTGGAGTACTTCTTGAGATCTTTCTTGATTTGCTATTACGAAGAAACAAAACAAACGGTTTACTGCTGTTCCTCATAAAAAGACCGAAAAAAAATAATCCCAAAAATACGGACCTTTATCTCATCTTGACTAAGCAATGTTGGCGGTCTTGGCCTCCACAACAGCTGGCAAAACCTGTCCTTGTTGTTCTTTTGGAGAAGTCGGCCTTGGAAAGTCCACAGCCAGTATGCATTGTCCACCTAAGAATACAAAAAAAACCTAAAATATATTTACTAAAAATATCTAAAACCTTGAGGAACAAGCAAAAAAATAATAATAAAAAAAAAAGTTTTCATCCGGGAATAAAAAATAAATTTTATCATCAATTATACTTGAGGGGAAGCGCAAGGAGTTAAAGGGGACTAGCAGTGCGTCTTTTCTAATGAGCTTGCAAGCACTGCTCTGAAAATGTCTGGATCCGACTAGTCAGAGACCCCCTGTGCCCCTCTAATGCTGCAGAGGCAAAGACGTCTCTGCTTGCGGCAGGGACGGACGCACAGTTCAGACCAGCGGGGGCAACTAGGCCACTGAACCGAGATGTCAATATGCAGGAGCGACTGCTCCAATATAATGAAGAAAATATTTTTAACATTTTTTAACACTGGCTACAGATATTAAATTTGTGTTTAAAGAGTATTCCCACTTTAGATATTGATGGCAGATCCACAGGTCTTACTGGTGCTTGACTCATTACTTTTATAGAAGCTAACAGAGAGAGTATAGCTTTTTGCCAGGATCCAGCAGTGGTCTCACAATGGACACAAGTGCAGGCGCCAGAGGTGGGACCCATATCTATCCGACAATTGTACCATATCCCATAAATGACTCAGGAATACCCCTTTATGGGATTTAATAGTTTTTGACAATGTCAGGGCGCAAAGGCTAGCACCTACATTGCACAATGAAGAATAAAAAGTGATAAGCGTCTTACTTTGTGGCTCCACCAGGACACTGAAGTGATGACGTAACGGCCCGTCGGATCCCATTCCACGTCGGATGCTGTATAATGCTCTGCAATGTTCATTATGGTGCAATCTGAAGTGTCCACAAAGGCAAGGGCTCCGTTCATGCTGCATGCACAAAGTCAGTGAATAAAACAGCAGCCGGGACCCGTGCAAAACCTCTTCACATAAGGCTCCATTCACACTACTACATTTTGTGTCAAAAGAGGGAGAAAGGTGATCTGCCCAGCAGAGGAAAAGTTTTAGTTTTCTCCAAAATGTTACACACACACTGCACAAAAAAATATGGATCTCACAAAGAAGATGAATTAAGACACGGTCAGGGGAATAAATCAGTGCTTTTATGATCAGCTTGGGCAGATTATGCAATTTTGCCATGACATAGCATAGGCTGTCATATTAGCACAAGTTGCTTCAAGAGACGGAGAACAGCTAAAGAAACCTTTAAACCCTTTGACAAAAAAAAAACGAAAAAAAGAAACAGGAAACACACAACATAGAATACAGCATTACATCTTTAGTCTCACCTTCGTAAACCTGCAAGGACCAAGAACTGACCCTGTGGACTCCAGAAGATTGTATTAGCTTGCTGCTTGTCATACATCTCTGAAGAAAAAATAAAAGACAAAATAGAATGTAATACACGTATAAACACAGGTTACAAAAATCAGATAAAAATGTATTTTATCAATAACACTGCAACTAATGATGTGAACTCACTTATCAATTCAATTTTCCCATTGTTCTTGACATGGTAGAATGAGACCGATATCCGAGGAACTTCTCCATGAAGCACAGCAAATTTGCTTCCATTAGGCTCCCAAGCAAAGGCGATGATGCCATCTACAGATTAGAAGATTACATGCACGAGATCACAGCTACCGATGCACAAAGCCACAATGCTCATTTTCAGCACTCCCCTCACATTGGGAAAACACATTGCAATGATATTCTATTATGACTATTGCCTTAACAGACCAAACCTGCAAATAAAGCGTGACTGTAACGTGTATTGGGACCTCCAGATTCTCTCCAGATAGATGACGGTGAAAGATGGTTTCGGCATTGCTGATTTCCAAGAGCCGATCCTTTTGTTCTCCCAAGAGATAGGCCGCTATCAGAGGAGTCTGGCTGCAGCTTTCTCATAGAAAACACAGAGCCAAGCATTGCTGTGTATGGGGGCGATAGCGGTCCATGGATCACTCATTTGGCCAACAGCTAACTAAGGTGTATGGGGGGGTCTCTACTATCGCCAGTTTTGGACAACTACTACATCTATATCACAAAAGGCTACAAACCCAACCAGGCATAAAGGAGTGTTCGTCTCGATCATATATTGCACATCCACACAAGTGATACCTGAGGTCTGCACCAAGGGGACCTGCATCTAAAATGGCAAAAGGGGTCTTGCCTGGCACCATCACCAATGTAAAGAAGGAGGAACATGCCATTTCTACATTCAGTTCAATGGAAAATGCTATAAATATGAGGACACCCCGTGGATGCTGTCTTGCAGCTTTTCAGTATTACTTTGTAGATGACCAGAATTGAATTCTGTTCATTGCTTATGTCGGAGGTATAGGTTATTCCTTCGGTGGTTGGCTGCACTGTATCCCACTGTACGGGCATATAGTGGAATAACTCACCCATAGATTATCACTGCAAAAGAGGGATTTTGGGTTCTTACCGTAAAATCTCTTTCTTGGAGCCTTCATTGGGGGACACAGATTACCATGGGTGTATGCTGCTGCTAGGAGGCTGACACTATGCAAAACGAGAAAATTAGCTCCTCCCCGGCAGTATACACCCACCGACAGGCACCAAGCACCTCAGTTGGTGAAAGCAGTAGGCGAAGCAACCAAAAACCATGAACATATGTACCAACCCAACAAGGGACTCGAAGACCCAACACTGTACAACTTAAACAGGGAGGGTGCTGTGTCCCCCAATAAAGGCTCCAAGAAAGGGATTTTACGGTAAGAACCCAAAATCCCTCTTTCTTTATCGCCTTATTGGGGGACACAGATTACCATGGGACGTTCCAAAGCAGCCCCGAGGGTGGGAACAGCAATAAAGGAACGACAGTAGGAAGGGCTTAGGTCGGCCGGTGCGTGACCGCCACCTGCAGAACCTTCCTACCAAGAGCTGCATCAGACGAGGCCTGGGTATGAACCCTGTAGAACCTTGCAAAGGTGTGCAAAGATGACCAGGTCACGGCCCTGCAAAGTTGTAAGGTTGAAGCCTGGTGTCGCACAGCCCAAGAAGCCCCTACAGTCCGGGTGGAGTGGGCTTTCACTCCCGGAGGGGGCCGTTTCTCCTGAAGTCGGTAGGCTTCCAGGATGGTAGACCGAATCCAGCGAGCAATCGTGGATTTGGAGGCCGGAAAACCTTTCCGGCGACCCTCAGAAATGATAAGCAGGGAATCGGATTGGCGAAAAGAAGCGGTCCTGGCAAGGTATACATGCAAGGCTCTCACTACATCCAGTTTGTGGAGCGACTTTTCCAGAGGATGAGCAGGCGCAGGACAAAATGATGGAAGGACGATATCTTCGTTAATGTGAAAGGGAGATACCACTTTAGGAAGGAAGGATGGAACTGGCCTGAGAACAACCTTATCTTGGTGGAGGATAAGGTACAGTATGGAGAACGACAGGATAAGGCCGCCAGCTCAGAAACTCTCCTGATGGATGTAATGGCGATTAGAAAAGCCACCTTCCATGAAAGAAAAGACAGAGGGATGTCCTGGATTGGTTCGAACGCCGTCTTCTGGAGAGCGCCAAGCACAAGATTAAGATGCCATGGATCTATCGGAGAACGATGAGGCGGAGCTACATGGGCGACTCCTTGGAGAAAAGTCTTCACTTGCGGTAAGGAAGCTAGATCCTTCTGGAAGAGGATTGCTAGGGCAGACACCTGGCCTTTGAGAGTACTGAGGGAAAGGCCCGCATCCAAACCAGATTGGAGGAAACCAAGAATGGATGGAATGGAGAATGACAGTGGAAAAATCTCGTTATCGCACCAACGGAAAAAAGCCTTCCAGTACCTATGGTAAATGCGGGAGGAAGCTGGCTTCAGAGCCTTGATCATGGTCTGAATGACCCGGCTGGAAAACCCTGATTCCCTCAGAATTGCGACCTCAACGGCCATGCGGTTAAGCTCAGACTGAGAATTCTGGTGGTAAAGGGGGCCTTGTGAGAGAAGATCTGGACGGTCTGGAAGCCTCATGGGGACGTCCGCGAGCATGTTTACCAACTCCGCGTACCAAGGGCGTCTCTGCCTGTCTGGAGCCACTAGGATGACAGGGATGTCCTCTGACTTTATCTTTTTGACCACTCTTGGGATGAGGGCAAGGAGAGGAAACAGGTAAGGCAGTCGGAACTGGGACCACGGAATTACTAGGGCGTCGCAACCGACGGCTAGAGGATCCCTGGACCTGGCTACAAAGTGAGGAACTTTGTTGTTCATCCGAGATGTCATGAGATCGACGTCCGGGGTTCCCCAACGCTGGCATATCTGCCCGAAAACTGTGGGATGAAGGGACCATTCGCCTGACGCTAGACCTTGGCGACTCAAGAAGTCAGCTGCCCAATTTTCCACCCCTGGAATGTGAACAGCGGAGATCGCCGGAACGTGAAACTCTGCCCAGCGCAGTATCCTTGCCACTTCTGACATCACCTGCCTGCTGTGAGTACCGCCCTGGTGGTTTATGTACGCCACGGCCGTGGCGTTGTCTGACTGAATGCGGGCTGGGTTGCCTACGAGGAGATGCTGCCAACGAAGGAGAGCAAGGAAGATTGCCCTAATCTCCAGAAGGTTGATGGGCAGAAGAGTCTCCTGGGCGATCCAGCGCCCTTGGGCCGTTTTCTGATGGTAAACTGCCCCCCATCCTAGGAGACTGGCATCGGTGGTGATGACCTGCCACCGAGGCGGAAGAAAAGACCTTCCGCGGAGAACTGGCGCCGCAATGTCCACCAAGTCAGCGATTGTCTGACTCTGAGCGGAAGAAGAATGGGGCGGTCCAGAGAAAACGAGGTCTTGTCCCAGACTGACAGGAGGAACAGTTGGAGAGGGCGAGAGTGGATGGAATTGTGCGAAGGGCACTGCTTCCATGGAAGCTATCATCTTCCCCAAGACCCTCATGCAGGACCGAAGGGACATGATCCTCGAGCGTTGTAGGGACTGGATCCCCTTGCAAAGGGTTGAAAACTTGTCCCTCGGTAAAAATACCCGGGCTAGATTCGTGTCGAACTCCATGCCCAAAAAGGTCAGACGCTGGGTAGGGCACAGGATGGACTTCTCCTTGTTGACTATCCATCCGAGGCGTCTGAGGGCATCCAAGGTTATCTGAAGACTGTGAAGACAGTCTTGGCGGGACGAGCCCATGATCAGGAGATCGTCCAGGTAAGGAATGATAAGAATCCCTCTGGACCGAAGGATGGCCATGACTGTTGCCATCACCTTCGTAAAGACACGGGGAGCGGAGGCTAGGCCGAAGGGGAGGGCCGTGAACTGATAGTGATTGTCCTGAATAGCAAAGCGGAGGAGGTATCTCTGATGCCGCAGAGAAATGGGGATGTGGAGGTAGGCATCCTGTATGTCCACAGAGCAGAGAAACTCTCCGGGTTCCATCGAGGCTATTACCGAACGCAGAGACTCCATCTTGAAGTGGCGGATCTTCACGTGGCGATTGAGAAACTTGGGGTCCAAAATTGGACGAAGAGAGCCGTCCTTTTTCGGGACTACGAAGAGATTCGAGTAGAACCCAGAAAACCGTTCGTTTGTAGGAACGGGAACGATGACCCCGGCGGAAAGAAGGGAGGAGACGGCCTGAAGGAACCTTGGAATCTGTGACCGCTGTCTTGGGGATCGAGACAGAAAGAAGCGACTGTTTGGGGGGGGGAAGAAAACTCGATTTTGTATCCGGATGTGATGATTTCCCTGACCCAAGCGTCGTCGATAACGGATAGCCATGCGTCCTTGAAAGAGGAAATTCTGCCTCCCACCCTGGAAAGATTTCCAGGTGGGGGTGACCCGTCACTTAGATGAAAATCTGACGGATCGGGAGCCTGAGGACCTGGAGGGCTGACCTCTGGACCTCCAGCGGGGAGCCGGCTTATAAGAAGGCTTTCTCCGGTCTCTGGAAGCAGGATGCCGGTCCTGCTGGGATGAACCTTCTGCGGGAGAGAAGGGGCGAAAGGAACTAAATGGCCGAGAAGCCTTCCTGTTAAAGAACCTCCTAGGGCGGGACTGGGGAAGGGAAGTGCTCTTTCCACCAGTGGCATCTGAGATTATCTGATCCAGCTTGGCGCCAAAGAGCCTAGTGCCGTGAAAAGTCAGGTTGGTGAGCGACTTCTTTGAGGTGGTGTCCGCATTCCACGACTTCAACCAAAGAATGCGGCGTATGGCCACTAGGTTGCTGTTAACTCTAGCTACGCACCCAGCTGCGTCCAAGGAGGCCAAAAGGTATTTGCCCACATGATTAATTTGGTCTGCTAAATCTGCCAGGTCATCCTTAGGAGCTGCCGCTGAAATGCCCCTGCGCAGAATTTTTGCCCAAGCCGAAATGACCCTCGCCACCCAAGCAGAGGCGAAGATAGGACAGAGGGAGGTGCCGGATGCCTCAAAAATTGACTTAGCCAACGACTCTATTTGCCTGTCTGTTGGGTCTTTAAGATAAGCTCCGTCTGGAAGGGAAAGAACCGTCTTAGAGGAAATACGAGAAACTGGAGGATCTACCTCGGGAGCTTTAGTCCGTTTCGTGACTAGATCCGCATCGAAGGGATATAGTACATCTAAGTACTTGCGGTCTGAAAAACGTTTCTCAGGATGTTGCCAGTGATTGGCTAAGGAAGTGTCTTACTCTTTATTATTAGGAAAGGTTCGAGATGGAGGCCTCGCTTTCTTAAAGGAAACAGAGCATTCCTGCGGGGGTGCCTTATCCTCCTTTATCTTGAGTGTTTGGTATATAGCCGATATGAGACTATCTACCATATCCCGAGTTCTAGCTATGTTGTCCGTCTCTGAGTCAGATCCAGATTGGGAATCGTCTGACCTAGGATCGTCTGTTGAGGATGGAGACGAAGGGCGTAGCCGGAGAGAAGCGGAGGGACCCTGCGAACTGGAAGAAGAGCCAGACAGGACCCGCTTCCTAGAGCCCCTACCTGGCTTGTCCGTCTGAGGATCGCGGTCAGGTGCTGGCGACTCACCGTGAGAGGCGGTCGGTGCACAGGTGGCTGCGGATAACTGAGGTAACCGCTCTAAGACCTGGACCAGCGATTGAGACACTTTTGTCAGATCAGAAACCGACTGAAACATCGCCACGGCCCACTCAGGGGGTGGGGCGGCCTCCACCCGGGGCTCGGAGTGCTCCTGAGGGGCAGACATGGAGGAAGGGCTGCAGGACGGGCAGAGGGGAGACGACTGACCTGATGCCCACTTCTTTTTACAGCGCGCGCAGGCGTAGTGAATAGCGGTGGGTCTAGAACAGAAGGCCCTTGCAGGGTTGGGCATAAGTCTCTGTGGTAGAAATACTACCTGAATGAAACTGCTGGGGGGAAGCTAAGTCAAGCGTCAGGGAGAGTGAGCGTCGAGCCTACCGAGGTTCAGAAGCAGACAGAACAGCGTTGTGTCACCCAGAAAACGATCCGGAGAAGAGGGAGGAAGATGCTCAGCAAAGACCGGAAAAGGACGCTGGCGGTGGGCGGGGCTTAGCCGCCGCACCGTGTGATTGGCTGAGACCCGAGGGGGGGGGGGGCGCGGTTAAAGTCATGCTGACAGGGCAGAAGTGAAAGCAGCCCTGAGATAGGCTGGAGAAGCGTGCGAAGAAAGAGGGAGAGGGAGGACCGCTTTTGAAAATGAAAGCGCTCCCTCTGCTTTCACTAGCGACGGCGCGCCTGGCGCCAAGAAACCATGTATACCACCGCAGATTAAATGATGGGCTGGAGAAGGGGGCACCGGGAATGCTGACCGTGGAAGCCCCCGCCCCCCCCCCCCCCCCGGTGACAGAAGGAGCGCGCGCCTGCCAGAGCGCTGTCCCAAAAGAGCGGGGAATTCAAATAGGAGGAGAGAGGTACCGATTGACAATGTGTGAGGGGGTTGCAGGGCGCGTATTAGGAACAGCGCTGTACTGGCTGTGATAGCTGCAGACAGGATTGAATGGGTCCTTGTAATAGATCTTTGAGAGCGGGGCTGAAGGGAACATTCAGATAAGCTTACCTGATGTCCCTGAAGATGATGAACGCAGGAGCCCACGATAGAGCGCAGGCCGCTGGGAGAGGCGATCCTCAGTACCCGCACCAAGTCCGTATGGTGCAGAAGACAGCTCCAATCCCAGTGTCAGGGGAAACGTCACCGCTGGCGACCGCCGTCTTCCTCTCAGCCCTGTCCTGGGAGAGGGATGAGGAGGGGAATCGGCTAGGACCGGGCATCCATCCATGGCCCATAACACCCGAGGGTGATAGGGGAAGGTCCTGCCTGCGGGCCTGAGAGTTGCGATGTGGGCAATACCACATTGCTCGCTCAGCCGCATTAATTGGAAAAGCAGGATGAACTCACATCCTGTTTCCTGATGCTGTATCTGGAAAATAAAGGGAAAACATTAACACAACTAAAAAACCTGAAAAGAAAAGATTAAATGCGGATCTGGGGAGATCCCGGTCCGCCTCCTACAGACACTAAGCACAAACTGAGGTGCTTGGTGCCTGTCGGTGGGTGTATACTGCCGGGGAGGAGCTAATTTTCTTGTTTTGCATAGTGTCAGCCTCCTAGCAGCAGCAGCATACACCCATGGTAATCTGTGTCCCCAATAAGGCGATAAAGAAAAGTCCTTCTATGCAAGTTTCTAATTTTCCTGATTAAGCCCAACGTGGCACTGTTTTGACCTCTGTGCCCCAACACACAGCAACACACACGGAAGTGAATGGAGCTGAACAAAGCGACATATTAGATGCCTTTTCATCATTCAAGTGGCCAAGACATGACAAAAATGTCTAAGATGGGAATAACCCTTTAAAGACTCTGGTCTGAGCCAATACAAGCAAAAAAAACTCATGTGACACCGTTAGGCAGCACAAGTTATTTTCAAGGGGATGGCTTACCTTTCATTTCAACTACGTCGACTGGAACTTGCTTCTCTCTCATTCTAAAGATCTCAAAATTGGTCACAACACCCTATGTGCGAGATAAGAAAGACTTCTAAGCAGTCACAAAGCGACTTGATGGCAGAGCACACCCAGACAGGAGCCTACCTGCGTGCCCTTAGGAGTCCGGTCCACCTTCACGCACAGATAGTCACCATTCTTCTGCCAGTGCAACTTGCAGTCGACCACATTGAACAAGTTTCTGACTCTGATCTCCTGTCTGGATGGCAGCTGCATTAGCGTCACTCTGGCTGGGATGTCTTTATCTTCAGGGACCCAGAATGCTATGATGTTACCGCCCGGGGACCATGAGAAGTCTCTGAACAGAAAAATGCACTTGTAAGGGCATGTGCACACAACGCCTTTTTTCAGGCCGATACGTTCTGTAAACCTCCACCCCTTAAAGAAAATAAAGCTTGCAAGACAAAGCAGTCCAAAATAGCAGCTTTTCACTTACTTTATCCCTGTAATCTTCAGACTCTTCTTATCCAAAAGGCCCATAGACTAAAAGGAAGGAAAGAAAAAAAGAAAAAAGTTGTCAAAGCATAAAAGACCCATCAAATTGGTCATCATTACCACGTCGGTGCGGATTCACCACCCCAAAGATCAGCGCCCGCAGTACTGAAGGGATCAGAACTGCTGCTGCCGGGTACAGGAGATCAGCTCCTATTATCATCCATCAATTCAGTAATATCCAGAGCCGCTGTACTATCAATCCCCTTATGCTGCTCTATGCAAGTCACTACTTACCGCTGCAGCCAATCACTGCAGGAAGTAGAGACTAGGAGTGAAGTACCATGTTTCCCCGAAAATAAGTCCTAGCATTCAGGCTTTTTGGAGTATGTTTAAAATATGTCCTACTCCAAAAATAAGCCCTAGTTGTGATTCAATAAGACAGTGTCCAAGCAGCTAAAAAAGTTAAAGAATACAGGAGGACCCTTCATCAAATACAGGCAATCCCCAGAGAATCGCACTCACCAGACCCCAAACAATTAAGAGTTTGCAAGTGCCAATGGTGGATGGGCTCTCACACAGAGAACTGCGTCACTGTCAGGTCCCTCGCCATTCCAGCTGCATTGCAATACAGCTCAGATACACAGATCGGGTACCAGTATGACTACGCTCCACTAACGAGCGCTGTTTCTGCATCCGGTCACCAGGGGGAGCCACCCGCTCTCAGGGGGATCTGACAATGACACAGATGTGGCGTGAGAGCACCTCCACATTTAAACTCTACCATAATTGTTTGGGGTACGATGAGTGCAATTCTTTTGGGGGTAAATCAATATTAGCACCCAGTCCAAGTACATATAGAACAATATTTGTAAATTTAACTAGATAAACCAGAATAAATATGGTATGTACCCACCACTATAGTACTGGTGTATATGGTTGTGCACCATGAGAACAGCAGATCAAATAAGAAAATATACAACTGAATCAGGATCATAGGATTAACACTAATTTTTGTCTAAATACAATTTATGGAAAAATGCTAATTAAAATATTAATATATTAGCCAGTAGATGACACCACATAATAAAGACCTACAGTTTCCAAAAGGAATTGATACCACATCTATTTGTCGTTTACATGTTAGGTAAAATTCTTTTTGGAATTTGTAGGTCTTATTTGATGAATACTACAGTCATTTATATCGTTATACCTTTCCCTATTTGTTATGTGGCGCCATCTACTGGCTAATTGATAAAATTAAATGTTAGAGTAGCATTTTTCAATAAATTGTATTTCAACTAAATTGTGTTAATATATTTTATTTTGGGGATTGTTTTTCGTGAAATACAGGACATCCCCTGCAAATAAGCCCTAAATAATAGCAAGTAGTTCTTCTTTATATCCAACCTACTTTTTTGTTTGTAAAGGACAACTAACCTACAAGGGATTGCAGCACTTTATGGTAAACATATAGATAAGTTTGGAATAGTGCAGTCTGTATGGAGGCATCCAGCATTAGAAGTATACTTTTTTCTTTAACATAAGAGTCAAAGGCAACACAGTGGCATATTCGGAGCGGAGGAAATCCTCCCAATGTATACTGCACCACAGTGTGAACTGACCCTAAGTGAAGAAGCATTTTCTTAACAGTCCTTAGAGACTGCCCTCTATGCTCGAACAAACAGATTATAAAAAGTTGGTGAAATACTTACAGGAGTTTCATAAATGCTGAGCGTGTCTGGAGTCATTCTAGCAAAGAACTTGCCATCGTGACTCCACCTGCAGAAAGGTGAAAGATGCTCAGGCACTTGCAACAAGTCAATGGCAAGCATAAAAACATATAAGATTACTTTACATACTTAAAAATTGGCCAGTGCGCTGAGCTCTCACAGTGGAATCCTCTCTTCTTCTGTCCAGTCAAGGTGTCCCAGATAATAATGGCTTGAGGGTCGTCCTTAGTGTCCATAAGAGGGCTAAATGTAACAAGATACCTACGAGAAAATAAAAGGAACATTTTAGCTGCAAAAAAAAAAAAAACAACAACCCATGAACAGGATAATTCAATAACCAGTGGAGCCAAAACATAAAGACTAGAAAGCTGTGGCCCTTCCAAAGAGCAGATCCGCTGGAGGCCGAACGTCTGATATTTGGTTTCCTGTGTCCCCCAATGAAGCGATAAAGAAACCTTTTTATTTTATAAAGAGAACCTGTCAGATTATGCTGCCCAAACCACAGGAAGGATAAGACACTGGCTGTGCAATTGCAGCAATACATTAATTTAATCCCAGAAATAATTTAGAAAAATCAGACCTGACAGCAATCACAAAGTCAATGTCCCATTTATGCTGCCCGTAGTCCTAATATCAGGTTCCCCTTTAGACCAATACCAAAACGTACCCACCTTTCACATGGAGAAAAGTCAATGAGTTGTACACCTTGATGGCTAAACCTCTGGATCTGCTTGAATTTCTCTCCTCCCCAAAGTGCAATTCCTCTCTGATGGAAAGTGGCCAAGTAAGTTCCTCTTGGAGACCAACGCACATATGTTTCAGTCCATCGCTAAAAATAAAAATAAAAAAAAGACTTCAACTATTTTAATTAAAAAAAAAAAATGACCAAGCAGGAGACTAAATAATTGCACTTGTCAAATTTATAGGGAGCCTGTCAGCACAAAATGACTTCAAACCAAGCACAGGCGCTTTGTGCACCCTCGGTGTGGCCAAACGGTTCGGCGCCCCTTCCCACCTACTTGCCCTCTATCGCCATCCTTTTCAGTCTCAGAGCTGTTAAACAAGCAAAAGGATGGCATAGATAAATGGGAAAATAAGTATGTGGGAAGGTGCACTGAACTATATGGATCTGTCAAAGCACTGCACAGAGAGCCTCTGCTTGTTTTGGTCAGGTTGTGCTGACAGACTCCTTTCAAAAGGAATCTGTCAGCAGGTTTTTGCTACCTCATCTGAGAGCGGCATGATGTAGGCTAAGAGACCCTGATTTTAACAATGTATCACTTTGTTTACTGGGTGCAGCTGTTCTGACACAGAGTATTAGATTTAGAATGAAGCAGAGCTCAGAAAGCTAATCCCGCCCTCATCAGGCTCTCTCTATAGACAGTGAGCTGCTTATCACAGGAGGGGCGGAGCCAGACCAGAGCTCACACACAGCTAGTCACAGCAATGTTAATCACAAGGCGAGTCAAATTTCACTGTAAGTAAACGACAGAACACAGCCGTAATTGTGACACATGGCTAAGTTCAGCGTTTTAACCCCTACCTCATGCAGTCATCAGATAACATAGCAAAAACCTCATCCCACTGAGTATTACAAGCGCTAACTGGAAGCGCCGTCCTAGTCTGGTTTTAAAAAGTTGTCGGGTGAGATGGTTTATTAATACATATTAGGATGGAGAAAAGACTAATAATAACATATCTGTTGCAACCAATATCATGTTAAAAAATCATGTAAATGAGTTTGTTTCTGTATCAAACGCATGGATTTTTTCCAAATCCCATCCAGATTAATAAAACAATCACAGATGTGTCTGCAGCAAATCTGACACTTGAATATACTCCAGAGAAAACAGAGGGTTAGAGCACGATGGCTCCTCCACCAGAGCACTACGGCTTCCCATGATGCTACTGAACCACGTACAGCTCTCTCCTCCACTGGAACTGGCTCTTTCACATCGTTCCAGAAGATCGTCGTCCTATCACCTGACTCGAATATAACACTGAACTGATCCCTGCAGTCTGGATCTTCAAGCCAAGATCGGAGGTTACCCTGGAAGAGAAAAAAAAAAAAAAGATAGGTGAGACATGTAATTATAGTGGTGTACACCCACAACTCAGCCCATATCATTCACGCTGCCAACGTCAAACTCTTACGTAATAACAGACAGCATTACACCCATAGAGAAAATCATGTACTTGTCCCTCCAGGAAAACACAATATACACTTACAAAGTCTTTAAATGGCTGCTTTTCAGGGACTTCCCATTCATCCCCAATGATCATATATCTGCAAGAGTGGAAACAACTGGTTAGTTATATCTTTTTACTGCAAAGAAAGGCCTCGTATCACATCTGAATGAACTCACTTGTCAAAATCTGTGAAGATGTTCACTCGAAAAGTGTGCTGCTTGTCCAGCTTGTATCCGTCCGCGTTCTTCACGGCGTCCTGAGCTTGAGCTGGTAGTGCATACTCTAGGAAAATGTACCTAGGGTACAGCAAAAACAAAATAAATTAGAAAATGAACCTCTTGTGGCTTCTGAAGTCTGGAAACCAAGCGCAAGAACTTATCTTCAGACATCGGACTGCAAAGAACATCTCCGTTAAAAGGAGTCGGTCAGCACAAAATGGCTGTTCAAACCAAGCAGAGGCGCTCGGGGCACCACTAAGTTCAGCGCAGCTTCCCACCTTCATGATTTCCATCGATTTTCACACTTATTGCGCTCCTGTAAAGCCAAAGCTGTCTATCGAGGAAAAGGTAGGCGAGTGGGAAGATGCACTCAACCGTTCAGCCACACCAAGAGTGCACAGAGTGTCTGTGCTTGGTTTGATCAGTTATTTAGTTTAACAGACTCGCTTTACATGGCTTCCTCCAGCATCGCCACTTTTTTTTATTTTCGGATACACACCCTTTAGTTGTCCCATCCACGTCCGGATAATACTCGTTGGTAATTTTTCCAAACTTGGAGAAAATTTTATTGATGACATTTTTCAGCTTCTCCAGGCGGTCAGGTCCAACCTGTGGTACGTTATCCACCACGACCACGGAGTCAATACCGTCTGCTTCCTGAGGGCGATCTTTTAGGATATCATCAAGTAATTCTAGGGAAATAAACAATTAAAAAAAAAAAAAAAACAATTACTTCCATATGCCAGAGAGCGATCACCTAAAAGGATCCATTGCTCATCTCTACATGCGCAAAGGGATGAAAAAGGGACGGGCACAGTCAGCGGCATGCAACCTGCCCGAGCCATTCTTGCTCCCTTGACATAATGCAGAGGAGGGTCTTACAGCCTCTTTGGTTATATGTAAAAACAACTAGACAGATTCCCCACTCTCTCTATGCATGGCACAGAAAACGCTCACAGCCAGTGCAATACATGGTGGTGGGAAAGGTTCATGGACTAGGAGAGGCCACATTGCAAAGGAAACAGCAGTGACCTCTCCGACCTTTCTCCAGCACAGTGACACTACCCACCAGGCAGCCCATTCACATGAACATAGCAGAACTGCTATATCAGACCCTAACTGGTCAGGAGCGGCACGGTGTCATCAGGGAACGCAGCCCCCGGGGCCATCAGCTGATATTACTGAGTCACGCTGCAGGCAAACAGCCAGACATCTGAGATCACATTACATGTCAGCCATGCAGAGGACGGTGGGGCCCAGCGGAACGGGACCCGCTGCAACCGTCCATGTACACTAACTTTGGAGTTATAATGTCTCACGGCATCAGACGTAACGGTCTCTGTAGTCTGTATCTATACAGAGTGCATGTTATACAGCCTCTCTGCACCCGCTAGGAACACGCACATATGTGCTGCGCTGGCAAGACAAGGACATCATCAACAGCCAGCCCTCTCCTGTGGTCCCCGGCGGCAGCTGCAGGTCCTGAGCTACTACAAAGCCCACCATGCATCAGTGCATTGGAGGGGGAGAAGGAGTGTTGCGTTTAAAGCTTTGGTGGATGATTAGCTTTGTAGTAGTTACTAGTCTTGCGCAAGAGCCGGTTATCAGTATTCTCGGCTGTCCTTTAGGGTGTACCCACCACATGGCAAAGCCACAGAAGAACCGCCCGGTCTACACATGTGGGTTAGTTTCAATCTGCAGCTACTATTTTTTCTTTAGAGTATAACTGCACTTATTGGAAAACTTTTGACACGTCAGGCACTCTGATCAATGGGAGTCTGTATGCAGAGAGCCCCAAAACCTAGGGGCTGACGCACTCAGCTCCCTCCATAACGCACAGGAGACTCTTCTACGACAGTACAATTCGCACAATTTAGTGAAGGACATAGGGAACCTTATATCGGGTCCATCAGGCTCCATCTTTGCACATTTGTTTGACGGGTTTTATGTTTTTTTTGAGCAGTGTGACTGCAGAATTGTGACCTCTCACACCGTGTGCACTGCACGCTGTCAGGATTCTCCTGAATCCTTGCTAGGAACAATGGTCACGTGACTGTAAACATGCAATATGCATACTCCCAGCCAGAATCCGACTAGACACTTGCATTGAGCGAGGTCGTGTCCATCTGGCCGGGTGTGTGCATAGCGCATACTTGCAGACACGTGACTCTCGTTCATAGCGCTGACACAGGAGAATCCTGACAGTGTGCAGTGCAAGCGGTGTGAAAATTCACAAGTCTGCAGTCACGCAGGGTAACAGCACACTTGCCATTTTAGACCGGACAAGCAAATTTGTATTGCTTAAATCCTTCCTGACATCCGCTGTGTATGTATAGCACATGATGTCGGCTGAGGATATACAAGTGATCACAGGTTCCAAGTTCCCCATGAGAACAACATAAAAATGGGGCAAAAAAAAGTTTAATAAAATATAAGAAAAAAAAAGGAACGCTCCACTTAATTAAAATTAACATATTTGATATTGCCGCATCCATGAGGGAGGATTATTTCCTCGTAATATATATGCCAACAAATCTCCCAAAAACCGCTATAAAAATAATCATCTCAAATCATCATGTGTCCCAAAACAGCATCAAAATTCTTCTAGACAAAGGGGGGAAACAAACCTTCCTTCAATGTAAATAATAAAAACATATGGGGACAATTTTTTTTTTGCTTCACTATTATGCTATGTTCACACGTGTTTTTTTCCTGCAGGTTTTGGTTTGTTTTGGTGCTTTTTTTTTCCTGCGTTTTTGTCAGAGTACATGTGTGTCTCTTGTGCATGCCAATAAAAGTTTAGCGCATAAAAAAAAAAAAAATCTGATTTTCATCAGATTTTGGCACCAATGCCTGATACCTGCATTGTTCGCACCACCCATTGCTTTTAATGGGTGAAAAAGACAGAAAAAAGCTGAAAGTGACATGCTCCATTCTGCAAAAAAAAAAAAAAGTATTGCACAAAATACTGAGGACAAAAACCAAGCTGAGTGCCTGAGAATTCTGAGGTCTCACACTTTGCTGGTCCTGTAAAACGCGGCTGAAAATTAGCATAAAAACGCAACGTGTGAACACAGCTCTAACGTTACTTTCCCATAACGACCTGGAAGTGACAGCGCTTTGGATGCAGCGCACGTCCGCTGCATCCAAAGCGCTGCGGTCTATTGAACGCGGGTGAATCCGCATGTTATCATTGAACCGTGAGGATTCACCACATCCAATACATTGTACGGGTGACACTGACATGCTGCGGTCTGGAAAGACGTGCCGCATGTCCTCCTCCGCTGTGCTGTAACATCTGGCCACTGCGGGGTGGACGCTGCACAAGTACACAGCATCCAACCTGCAGCGTTTACTGATCGTCTGCACGTACCCTTGATATTGCAGAATCTCTGCTCCTATTACCGTATATTGTATAAGCCGAGATTTTCAGCCCATTTTTTTAGGCTGAGTGCCCACGTAAGCGCTTTTTTTCACATGCAAAAACGCTTAAAATTTAACGCATACATTAAGCATCCCATTCTTATAATGCATTCTGCATTTTCTGTGCACATGATGCGTTTTTTTTTCCACATTAAAAAAACGCATCGCGGCAAAAACGCAGCATGTTCATTAATTTTGCGGAAAAAAACGCATTTCCAACTATATTCAATGAGAAAGTGGATGGTCTGGAAAAAAACACACAAAAGACGCGTAAAAAAAGCGCGACAAAAACGCAAAAAATAAAAATGCGGATTTTCCTGGGAAGGAATCAGGTTTTGCTCAGGAATTTTCTGCATACGTGGGCACATAGCCTAAAAGTGCCCCTCTCGGCTTATACTCGAGTAATTGTCCCGGGGGTCGGCAGGGGAGGGGGAGCGTGGGTGTCAGATCATACTCATCCCCTCCTGGCGCGGTCTCTGAAGTCCCTGCTTCTCTCATGGTCTCTGGCACCTCAGCTCTTCCAGTGTTCAGCGGTCACGTGGTACCGCTCATTAAAGTCATGAACATGCGCAAATTCATGACTTTAATGAGCGGTACCATGTGACCACTGAACACTGGAAGAGCTGCGGCACCGAGACCATGGGAGAAGCAGGGACTTCAGAAACACGCCAGGAAGGGGTATGACGGGGAGGACGGTGGAGTCATGCTATATTCACCTGTCCCCATTCCACCGCCGCGCTGTGCTGTCTTCCGCGTCCTCGGGCTGTGACGCTCAGGTCAGAGGGCGCAATGATGTAGTTTGTTCAGGCAGAGGGCGCGCACTATCATTGACAGAGGACCTGGAAGATAGAGCGGCGCACGGTGGTGGAACGGGGACAGGTGAATATCGCAGGTGTCGGGGACCTGAGCCAGCGGTGACATCGGCACCTGGCCCCCAGCGACAACAGGTATGTCTTTTTTTTTTTTTTTTAATAGCAGCAGCATATGGGGCCATCAAGATATATGGAGCATTATATGGGGCATAATCTATGGAGCATATTATGGGGGCATTATTAACCTTTATGGAGCATTATATGGGGCCCATCATGAACTGTATGGAGCATTATGTGGGGCTCCTGATTCAATATGGATATTCAAAAACATTTAACCTACTGATGTCTCAATTAATTTTACTTTTATTGGTATCTATTTTCGTTTTTAAAATTTACCAGTAGCTGCTGCATTTTCCTCCCTTGGCTTATACCCGAGTCAATAAGTTTTCCCAGTTTTTTTATGGCAATATTACGGGGGGGGGGGTGTTTGGGGGTTGTCGGCTTATACATGAGTATTTACGGAAAGTTACTTGCATTATTTTTAGTGCTTTTTTAACACGTTTTTGTCATTGCAGTTTGTGTGTCTCGTTGTGGTGTTGTGCTTTAAATAAAGCTGCTTTGGGTTTGATACTTCCCGCTATCTGACCTTAAGGCTATGGGCCACGTAGCGTTTTAAAACGCACAATGAAAACCGGACTCCTTCCCAGAAATCGCGCGTTTTTTCCGCGCGATTTCACCGCGATTCTGTTCGCGATTTTCTCAAGCACTTTCCAAGCGATTTGAAGCATCGCTTGGAAAGTGATTGACAGGTTGGTCACACTCGTCAAACAGTGTTTGACAAGTGTGAGCAGCTTTTTACTATTGAGGCCGCCTATGCGGCCTCAATAGTAAAAGATAAGATGCTAAAAATGATAAAAAAAATAAAAGAATCGGGGTATATTTATCTTCCGACGCCCCGCGCTACCATCCAGGGCCTCAGCGTTCCCAGCGATGCCTTGCGAGACCTGTGATGACGTTGGTCTCGCGTTACTATAGCGATCTCGCGAGACTGCTAGAGTCACGCGAGACTGCTAGTCACGCGAGACCACGTCATCACAAAGCCTTGCCGCAAGGCATTACTGGGAACGCTAGGCCGGGAATGCAGCGCGGGACGCCGGAAGGTAAATATACCCCGATTTTTTATTTTTTATTCTTTTTTTTTTTACAGGGGTATGGTACCCAGGGCCTGGAGGACAGTCTCCTCTCCTCCACACCGTGGGTACCAACCGCACATGAGACGCTTAACTTCGCGCATGGTGGGCATAGCCACATGCGGGAAGTAAGTGATTCTCATGCATTCCTATGGGTGTGGAATACCGGCAATTCTTTGCGATTCCGCACAAAAGAATGATCATGCTGTGATTTTTTTCAGCGATGCGATTCCGCCGCGGAAAAAAGCGCAGCATTAGCACAGCATGTGCGGAATGCCATAGGAATACATGGGGGGGCGTTCTGTACACGGTTTTTAAACGTTTTCGCGCCGAAAATCACGGCAAAATCGCATCGTGGGCACACAGCCTAACAAAACTTTATTGATACAGTCAAAATCGGCGCACCCGCAAGAGAAACGGACACGCTGCGGATTTGAAACTCGCATCGCAGGTCTGTTTACTCTGCCTAAAAAAAAAAAAAAAAACAAACAAACTGACTACAAGATTTCAATAAATCCCATCCATTCCGCTGGATCTGTGACGACTCCGCGTGTGCACACAGACTGACAGAAAAATAAAATACACGCAGTTTGTTACCGCCGTAATCGTACAGACCTACTAGACATTCAGGCTTCCAGATCACAGCGACCCCCGTAAAAACCCTGCCGCCCCTAAAAAATTAGGAAAATAAAAAAAAAACAAAACCAGATTTTTTTTTTACAATTTCACCAAATTTGGGATTTTTTTCCTAAGGCTGAGCGCACATGGTGCGGATTCTGTGCATGCGTTTTTTGTGCACAGATCACGAAATCCGCAGGTCCAATGACTGACATTTTTCCTGCGGATTTCTTCCTTTTTCTTTGCGGATTTACTGCGGTTTTTCCCTGCGGATTTGGAGAATGGAGCGGGTGGAAAACCGCACAAAAGAAGTCACATGCAGTTGTTTGAAAAAACCGCAGCAAATCCGCACTCTGTTTTCTGCAGCGTCTGCACAGCTTTTTTTTTTTTTCCATTGATTTATATGGTACTGTAAATCACAGTGCGGATCCGCACTAAATCTGCATCGTGTGCACACAGCCTTATTCTCCAGATGGTAACATGAATGGCGCCATTCACAACTACAACTCGTCTGGCAAAAAATAAAAAAATAAATAAAAAAAAAGTGTTACAGCTCTAGGGGGGAGGGCAAAAAATAGAAGTGCAAAGACAAAGGGTTAAATAACAAGACAGTTTTCCTTAGGTCTAAGTATCTAGGCTGCAAGTGCATGCTGGGAATTGTAGTTCCCCAGCAGCTGGAGACCCAAACAGAGGGCCCCCCTCACTGCCGTCCTCACCCTCCTCCGTGATCTCGTCCACGAAGTCCTCCGGGTCACTGAACGACATCTCGTCCTCCTCCTCCTCAGTGGCCGCCTCCTCCTCCTCCATGTCTGGCTCAGGCCCGTCTAGCGCGTTATCCGCCCGGTGCATTGCCCGCTCTCTCCGCTCTGCTGCTGCTCGGAGTCTCCGTGGTGCTGGACGAAGTGACCGGTTACCGCCTTCGGTGCTTTACCGTCACCTAGAAGGGAAGCCCCTGGCTTCGCGGTACTAGCGGGCCATGTGCACAGGACCCGGCGCCGGGCGGAAAAGGAGCGAACTAACATGGCGCAGAGGGGAGGACACCTCCCTAGTCATGGCCCACCTTACTAACCTAAACTGCAAAACTGATGGATATCACTGTTGTATTAAATATGAATATGATTTAGCCTCCTGATAATATTCTAACCAGTCACTTATCTTTTAATGTAAAAATATTGGAAGCGCCACTGTGAAAAATGCCTCCCCCTGCGAGCAAGAAGTGGATTGATCCAAGATGGCCGCCGCCAAGTTGCGTTCTTGCTGACGCCTCAGTGCAGTGTGCGCGGGCGGGCGGCGTTGTTGTCGTGTCGCGTCACGTTCGTGACTGAAAGTTTAATAAAATGCTACTAAAATCACTCTGTTAATAAAAATTTATGACCAAAAACGCATTCATGAAGCGAAATGTGTCATGTTCTGTTTCTGGTGAAAGCTGGGTGGCTTCTAGCTTTTCAGCGCCTGATACCCAGCTTTCCCATTATCCTGAGAGGAATTAAATAATTCTGTACGTTATATGGTAAAGTGAATGGTGTCATTCAAATTTACAAATTAAATAGCTCCATATGGCAATGGCAGCAGAAAACGAGAGCTGAAACGTGAAAAATAGATGTAATTTGGCTATGGGAGCGCAGACGTGAACGGGATCTGAAGGAGCAGACTGGATTATTGGACATCTGTCTATACAAATGCATAAAGGGTCGTCAAGGCAATAGTGCCGTAATATGGGAGCATTTTTGCGCCTATGTTTTCTGCTATAAAGTGTTATCTGAGCATGCTCAGGTGCTAACCAAGTGTCTTCGGCGCGCTGAAATACTATGTTCGTGTCCTCGCGGCTGTTCAACAGGCACAACACATGCAGGGATAGTCTGTTAAGGGCAGGGTTCCCCAACTCAAGGCCCACCAACAGGTCATGTTTTCAGGATTTCCTTCCTATTGCTCAGGTGATAATTGCATCACCTGTACAATGCAAGGGAAAACATGATCTGTTGGTGGGCCTTGAGGACTGGAGTTGGGGAACCCTGCATATGTTACGCCTGTCGAACAGCCATGAGACATGCAGCCACAGGGGCTTGAACATGTTTTTCGTGTGCACCAAAGTCACTCGGTAAGGCTGGTTTCACATTTGCATTAAAACAACGCTGCGCCCTGCGTCGTTAAGCCCCGCCCCGAGCCGGCTCCCTGCCCGCCCCATCCGGGATCACCGCCTACTTTCGCATTTGCACGCATGCGATCGGCGCACCCTATCTTTAGCATAGGGTGCGCAGATCATGCGCTGCCAGTGTGAAAGTAGCGTGCTGCGCACTTTTGACGGTGCGCCGTGCGCGCCGAAATGCAGCATGTTGCAGCGCTGGACTGAGTCTGAAGTCCAGCCCTGGCATTTGCAGCTCACAGACCCACTGGCTGTGCGGTTAAGATGAAATATGTTTGTGGTTATGACTGGTCGGGGCATATATCACATTTACGCCTCATCCAGACGTCCGTGTTGCACGTGAGTGTTCTGTCCACTTTTTTCACCCATTATAATATATTGACTGTTCACATACCTGAGTTTTTTCATGGACAGTGCGTCCATGCTAAACTCATGGAGTCATGTCCGGTTTTTCCCGGTATCACGGAATAAAAGTGCCAATACAGGTCTACGGGCCAGTGAAAAACACGTCCTGGCAGCTGCTCCAGCAGCCATGTGTACTGGCAGCGGTGGGAAGTCTTGCTGTTCTAGCTACCTGGTAGCAACATCACACATATTAAGGTTATCCAGTCAACATGAGGAGACTGGAAAGTCATTTGGGCACACATTACAGAGTTTTCGCTATTTTCTTCTTCGCAGATCTGTCATAAAACTTGAACGGATTCCTGATGCCGGCAGCAAAGCGAATGAGATTCCCGAAGTCTCATGCACACATTGCTTATTTTTGACTTGCAGATTTAATTCTACAGCGTGCCAATTCTCTGTGCGTTTTTGCTGCAGATTTCACTCATACTAATGAGTAGGGAAAAATCTACATCAAAAACTCGACTACTTTACCCAGCATTTCCCCGCCAAGACATGCAGAAATGGTGTGGAAACTTCTGCACCAAATGCTTAACGCGTCGGATTGGGGTACCAAAGGCCCGCTAATAGCATTGACTTTGGGGGGGGCCCCACTTTTCACCTGCATACAAATATTACACTACCCTCGTTAACAAATTTACCTTTATCACTATTTAATAATAAACTAGGTAGATTGGATAATGAATGATGAGATGCTGCTTTCTTTCTGTACAGAGTGAATTATGCAAAGTTCTGCCTATACGGTGGGGTTGGGGGCCAAGATCTGCACGGGGCCCCTTGTTTCCCTATGGGCCATCCCGAGCCTGCCCTTATGGGTTAATTGCCTTTGTAAAGCTATGTTGACTTTGCATCTATTGCTTCTGTTTAATATATACACCAAGAAATCTATATATACATGTTTAGTGGATGCCTGTAAGATACAGTGATCGGCATCATCCATAGGTTCCATTGTAAAAAAAGAAAATGAATATGTTTAACATGTACCGATGTATAATGTGATACAGTGGCCGCAGGAAATAGAAACGAAAGAATAGATATATACACATAGAATACATATATATATATATATATATATATATATATATATATATATATATATATATATATATATATATATATATATACACTAGATTATGGCCCGATGCTATCGCATCAGGAGGATGCGATAGCATCACACCTCTTGCCATGTTAACCCTCAACACACACACTCCTCTCACCTTTCTCCTTTCACCATCTCCACTCACTCTTTCACTCCACATACGACCCCTTCTCTCACTCCGTCTCTCATACTCACGCCGTCATCGCCGCTGCTCCACGATCCCCGGCATCTTCTTCCGCCGGCGCCATCCTGGATCCAGACGTTGTCCACGCCGGCGACATGTTCTTGCGGCGACGCCATTTTGGTTCACAAAATCCCGCGATAGTCAAGATGGCGTCGCCGCAAGAACATGTCGCCGGCGTGGAGGATGTCGGGATCCAAAATGGCGTCGGCGAAATCTCGCGAGTTTTCGCCGACGCCATTTTGGATCCCGACGTCGTCCTCGCCGGCGACATGTTCTTGCAGCGACGCCAACTTGAGTATCGCGGGATTTCGCCGATCCAAAATAGCGTCGCTGCAGGAACATGTCGCCGGCGTGGATGCCGTCGGGATCCAAAATGGCGTCGGCGAAATCTCGCGAGATTTCGCCCACGCCATTTTGGATCCCGACGTCCTCCACGCCGGCGACATGTTCTTGCGGCGACGCCATCTTGACTATCGCGGGATTTCGCCGATCCAAAATGGCGTCGCCGCAAGAACATGTCGCCGGCTGAGGACGTCTGGATCCAGGATGGCGCCGGCGGAAGAAGATGTCGGGGATCGTGGATCAGCGGCGATGACGACGTAAGTATGAGAGACGGAGTGAGAGAAAGGGTCGTATGTGGAGTGAAAGAGCGAGTGGAGATGGTGAGAGGAGTGTGTGTGTTGAGGGTTAACATGGAAAGAGGTGTGCGGTGACGTCACCGGTTACAACTGGACGGAAGTTGTTACTACCGGAAGCTGGTTAGGGCATTTATTATTATAGATATATGCATTCTATGTGTCTATATCTATTCTTTGGTTTCTGTTATAAACCCTGTCATAGGGCTCCATTATATGTCCATTTTGCAAGCCTGCGAGAAAATCTCGCCATACGGATGCCATACGGATTACATACGGATGCTGACATGCGCAAAATACGCGACCACACCTTGATTACGGATGACATACGGAGCACTGTTTAGGGGTCTGTCATCCGTATTACGCATGTAAAATACGGAGCGTATTTTGCGCAGGTTAGTGTGACTCCAGCCTAAGGCTAAGTTCACACTAGGTATTTTTGGATTTCAGAAATCTCAAGCTGTCGGCTTTTCCTCAGCTGGTTATGAAAATTATGCGGGAACCCCACTCCTTTTTTATTATTTAATTATTTATTTTATAAGAACGATACACAGATGGCGGTGCTGACTACAAGTCTCATCAGCGTCGCCTGGTCTCGCTGATTGCAGAGAGACCAGGCGACAATGATGAGAGCTGCATCCAGCACCTGGGAACAGCGCTAACTGGACTGCTTTTCCCAGGCGCGCCAGTATGTGTCACACTGATGTGGCACATGGATGCCATACGTATGCAACACACGGATAGTACAGGTAAAGTTTTTTCCAGTAATATCAGGACGTATGAAGGGAGCCGTACAAATAATTACTGAAAGTGTCTGGAAACCCTCATACTCATTAGTGGCTACGCGTAGTTACCGGTGATTCTGGCTGACGATGTCCGTGAAGTCGCCAATGCTTCCTTCCTCCTTCATGAGTCATGACACAAACGTGAATAGGTGGAGAAGGAGATCAAATGGTAGAGTGGATGGAGGTAGGACACAGTGATTGAGTCGATCTCTGCACAACGGCAGCGCAGAGATCTAACTACTGAATAATTTCAGAGACTTGTAGAGCGCTTCCCTGAGAAGGAGCAGCCCACTGCCAGAATTGCCAAATGGCCAGTCCAGCCCTGATGCTCAGATAACGCCTTATCCAACCATGTTTGCTCAACACTACTCCTTTCCATTCATGGCCATTTTTAATTTATACATTTTCGTTTTTTTGCTCCTATTCCCAGAGCTATAACTTTTTTTTGTTTCCCTCTATATAGCCATATGTGAGTTTTATTGTTTTTTTTTCTTTTGTGGGAAGAGTTGTAGTTTGGAATGACACCATTCACTTTACCATATAATGTACTGAAAAACAGGAACTGAGGTATAATGATGGGGAAGAAAATCAATTCCGCCCTATTTTTATTCTTTTACGTTTACGGCGTCAGTACTAATTAAGAAGAGATCTTACACACACATATATATATATATATATATATATATATATATATATATATATATATATATTGTGTTTGTATCACCATTTTTCAGACTTTTTGACTTTTCCACCAATGGCCTTGTCTTTCAGCTTGTTTCCTGCGTCGTGACCTGTAATTTTCATAGTTACCATTTTGGTGTTAAACGTAATGTTTTTATGGCTTGTAGCTGCATTTTTTTTTATTGGAGGTATATTGACTATAAAATGAATGTGATAATGCCAAGAAACTTTTAGATAGGAAAAAGGAGGGTGATTCAAACTTTTTTTTAATACTTTATAATGTTTTTTTAATCCCCTTAGAACTTGCAGTCGGGGGTGATGCAAAAACATTTGGCCTTATTATGGGCTATGCTGTCAGTTTGGTCACAATAGGTATTTTTCACAACTTTTCAAACTTTGCCAAAGTGAAAGGATCAGTATTAATTCCAGGTCAGATGATGTCGGGGGGAGTTAAGGATCCGGCATGTCCGATTTCATACTGCTGATTTTTTCATTCAGCCTGAGATAAGTCGTCACCAGAGATGTCTGGCGGCTGCTACAGTATCTCATAGAGAACAAAAGAGCATATGGCAAAGTAGGGCGAGATTGCGGACCCATTGTTCTGCTGACAGTCACCTAAGGTGAATGAGGGTCTTGGGCTATGTTCATGTTCACACAGAATTTTTTAGTTAAAAAAATGACAAGTTGCGGTATGATCACATTGAGTGATCTACTGTAAAATCAAAATAAAAAATAACCTCGGCTTCGCCTGGGAAAATTGCGTATGTTCATTCTTTTGACAGTTTTTGGATAGGTTTTCAATTGGTTTCTGTGTCAGGAAACTCCTAAAAAAGACTTAGAATTTTGACACGGATCTACTTAAAAAAAAAAACTCTTTAGAGAAAAACATACTTTAAACTGGGAACCGTCCCACATTGGGAGACTAGTCAGACAGGTGGGTCCCCGGTGGCCTCTTCCCACCCACTGTCAGTGACAGACAGGTCTCTCCCTATACATGCACCCAGGGAGAAACCATTGTGGACCCCCCAATCCGACTATTCTACCGTGCAGTCCAGTGCTGGCTTTTGACTCATGTTTTTCTCTGAAACACCAGAGTGTTTTAGGCTATGTGCACACGTTGCGGATTCTGCTGCGGATCCGCAGCGGATTTGGCCCTGTGGATCCGCAGCAGAACTTCAAGTGATGTACAGTACCATTATAGTGTAGGGAAATTAAAATCCGCAGTGCACATGCTGTGGATTTTTCCACGCAGATTTGGTGGGGATTGAAAACTGCAGCATGTCACTTCTTTTGTGTGGATTTGCTGCAGTTTTCCACCTGCTCCATCCTAGAAATCCGCAGGTGGAAAACTGCAGGGGAAATGCGCACAAAAACTGCAGTAAATCCGCAGGTAAAACGCAGGTCATTTTACCTGCGGATTTAGCAAAATCTGCAGGAAAAATTCCTCAGCATATTCCGCACCGTGTGTACAGTCAATCTTACAAGGCTGAGATCATGCAGCCAGTGTCTGATACAGGCAGCTCCCGGATCCGGCAGCATCACCTATTAGGCTGCTTTTACACTTGCCGCTTTTTATGCGGCCCGTTATTGTGGGCCGCATGTTTTTGTGGTATGCCGCAATAACGGACCGCAAAAAAGTTTGCGGAGTGCCGTTTTTCATTTTTACAATACTATGGAAATAGTATTGGAAAAAAAAAATGGCGTTCTGCAAAACCGGAAGTCATGGTGCGCCACGAAAACAAACTTCCGTTTTGTTTTTGTGGCCCCCATTGGTCAAAATGGGGGGCCGTGTCCGTACGCCGTATAAAAGATATTTTATCACGCACGCAAAAATGGCCCTCATGGCCATACGGCACATGGCGCACCGTGGAATTTTTGTGGGCCGCAAAATAGAAATCTATTGGCACCGCAAAATTGACCCGCAAAAACACAGTAAGGCTGTGTGCACAGAATTCCTGCGGATCCGCAGTGGTTTTTACCACGCAGAAACGCTGCGGATCCGCAGTGTGATTTACAGTACCATGTAATTCAATGAAAAAAAAAAAAACGCTGTGCAGACGCTGCAGTTTTTTCCACGTGGTTTTGCTGCGGTACAAAATCCGCAGCATGTCACTTCTTTTGTGCGGTTTTCAACCTCCCCAGTCTCCAAATCCGCAGTGGAAAACCGCAACAAAACCGCATTGAAAATGGAAGAAATCCGCAGGAAAAATGCAGGTCATTTGACCTGCAGATTTCTTCAATTCTGCGCGGAAAAATCTGCAGGGCTCAAAAGTACGTCTGCACTCAGCCTTTAGTGTAAAACCAGTCTCAGGTTCCCTTTAAAAGAAGTAACATGCTCATTCTTAGCGGCATTCACCCGTTCTCTGCACTTCACAGTATAGAGTGAAAGATGCCACCGGCGGAGCTGTCCTAAGGCCGGGGTCACACTTGCGAGTGTGATGCGAGAAACTCGCGCATCAATACCTGGTGTTAGGAGTCAGATTTCTGCCTCTCCTATGCTGAAATCTAGATCCTCACATTCTGCAGTCTCCTGCTCTTCACCAGCTGTAGAGGAGATTGCAGAGGAGATTGCCTTGCGACAGCTCTCTCCAGAGGCTAAGTCCTCTACTCCTGCGTCTGAGCATGCTCATGGGACAAACTCCCATTGGAGTTCGGGAGTCAGGTGTTCAGGTCCTGTGTCGGATCCCGTTGGCTCCTCTTGGAGACCTGGAGATTTCCGGAAGGTCCCGTTCGCTATAAAAAGCGCGCATGGCTGTTCCGCCATGCGCTAGTATAGTCATACTGCTGCTGTATGTTTGTTGATGGATGCATGGACTGGTGAATGACTCATTGGAAACCCCTACCCTCTGATACTACGTCTGTTGTGAGTTCATTTTCCCCTTCACCATTGAGGTCTGATGAACTCCCTCTTCTGGTGAAGGAAGGTAGTGAGGCTGATTACAAAGCACCTGAGCAGAATGATGATGACTGAGTGACTGGGATTGGTGACTGGATATAAGGCAGCCGACGCCCTTCTGCCTTGCGGGTGATTCTTGGAGACCAGTCTGATTCCTGCTCCTCAAAAGCTAAGTTTTCTGCTCTACTTTTTGCATTTGTGTTTTGGTTTTGTTTTGCCTTGTTTTTCTGGATTTCTGCCTTTCCCTGCTGGGTGAGCTGAATTCCTTTTTGCTCTGTCTTCAGATAATACCTGAGTGCTGATATAGTCTTTTTGAAGCCTAGCGTCTTCAGGGCTTTTTTCCCTATCAGTCAGTTGGCTCTTGTTTTTGAGAGGGTTTTGGCGGATTGCAGACAGCAGCTTTTCTATTCTGTCCTATTTAGTTAGCTTGGGCCCCATCATTTGCTCAGCCTATCTTTCTATCTGTGTGAGTGTTTTTTCATCTTGCTTCACCGTCATTATATGTTGGGGGCTGCCTATTGCTTTGGGGTCTGCTCTGGGGCAGTTTAGATTTCCCTTTCTGTCTTTAGGCTATGTAGTTCTCCGGCTGTGATCGAGGGGTCTAGGGCACCGTAGGAACCCCCCACGGCTACTGCTAGTTGTTGTTGTTAGGTTCAGGGGTCTGCAATCCGATAGCTGCCAACTTCTCTGGTTTTCTGGACTTAGCTAGTATTTCTGTTTTTGCCTCCTACGGTGACTCATTCATAACATACGTCTGTGTGAGTGTCTGAGTTATTGCCAGTATTCAGCGCCAGCGCGCATAGCTCCATTGCCTCAGCAGCCCAGCGTCAGCATCGCGCCTGCTTTAGCGGTGTCTATACTGCGGCACTGTCCTTTCCGCACTGCAGTTGCAGCTCTTTGTGCGTTCGCGGTTGCGACGCTCTGCACCCGATCCTGCTCGGTAGGTCTAGATGGAGTAAGTACCGCCATCTAGTGATACTCCTGTGACCATATACCGTGGGTGTACCGCTGGTGTTCTGTGTCCTTAACAGACTCAGCGTTTTGTGTTTACTTACTTTTACTCTGTGAGTACAACAGAGTCTGTGCAGTGCACATTGGGTGAAGTTAACCCCTGTGCACATTACCGCCAGATTGCTCTACTGTCACCTAGCAGCAGTTATTTCATCTTCTGCACGGTGGACCCCGAGTGGCGAAGGCACTTTAACGTACAATGAGACACAAGATCCTACACCGGTGTCATAAACGTCTCTACCAGTCTGCAAAAATCTGATGACTAGGGCAGTAAGGCTTTGTTCACACTATCTGCATTTTATTAATTTGTCAGCTGGTCGGGGTCATGTATCCATGGGGATGTGAGCTCTTACGACTGCTTGCTTGCCAGGTACATGGGCCTGTGTGAATGGGCCTTTGCACAGTGTACTGATAGCAAAAACGGGGTCTTAATGGCGACATTATTAATCAGATTTTCCGAAAGACGAATAGGTGCAGACCCTTTATAAACCCATTGCTTTGATTTTAATTCCCTTTTTTTCAGGAGTGTCTTGTCACACCGGTCCCCCATAGCGATATGCTGAGGTCGGTGGTGCTAATTCTCCGCTTTTGCATTGGATGAGCTGTTTGTTCCGCTCCTGCGGGGTTAACTATAGGCAGGTCGCTGATAAGGCCGCATCGAGTTCAAAGGTCAGCGTTGGATGCGATCGGATGTCTTTCCCGTTGGCCATGTGAGACCAAAATCTATATCTAGTGATCTATTACTATAATGTGACCACGCGTCCTCGCCTCACTGTTCCGGAGCTGCAGCTCCCTGCCTTTCATACATTGAGCGGTGCGGCTGCGGAGCTGAATGATGTCATCCAGCCGTGGCTGCGCCTCTCAGTGTGTGAAAGGAAGGAAGCTGCCTGCGCGCGGAGAGGTGAGTGTGGCCGCTGTGGTTTGGGTGTGTGTGAGTGTGGTGTGTGTGTGTGTGTCAATGATGGGGAGAGGGCCAGTGATGGGAGTGATGGGGAGAGGGCCAGTGATGGGAGTGATGGGGAGAGGGCCAATGATGGGAGTGATGGGGAGAGGGCAATGATGAGAGTGATGGGGAGGAGGAAATGATGGAGGTGGTGGAATGGGCAATTTCTACATTTCTGCATGAAGGGGATCATGATGGGGCATATTTCTACATGAAGTGGATCATGATGGGGAATATTTCTACATGAAGTGGATCATGATGGGGCATATTTATACATGGAGGGGATCATGATGCCGCTTATTTCTACATGAAGGGGATCATGATGGGGCATATTTCTACATGAAGGGGATCATGCGGGCGGCACGATCATGTGGGCCTTGCAGTGCTGGGGTCCTGGGTTCGAATCCCACCAAGGACAACGTCTGCAAGGAGTTTGTATGTTCTCCCCGTGTTTGCGTGGGTTTCCTCCGGGTACTCCGGTTTCCTCCCACATTCTAAAGACATACTAATAGGGAATTTTGATTGTGAGCCCCATCGGGGACAGTGATGATGATGTGTGCAAACTGTAAAGCGCTGCGGAATATGTTAGCGCTATATAAAAATAAAGATTATTATTATTATTATGATGGGGCATGTTTCTACATGAAGGAGATCATGACGGGGTATATTTGTCCTTCGCCTCATTGGGGGACACAGGTTCTGTGGGTGTATGCTACTGCCGCCTGGAGGCTGACACTAAGTGAAAAAAAAGAGGTTAGCTCCTCCTCCACCGTATACACCCTCGCCCCGATTGCTGGCGGAAACCAGTTTTTTGCTTAGTGTCTGTTGGAGGCACACGTCTGTCTGTCTCAAGACTGATTTTTTTTTTTTTTCTTTTCATTTTCCCCACGAAGATAAGACAAGGGCAACGGACCCTATTGAAAGGGTCCGATCTCCCCAAACCAACAACGGGCGAGCACGTGCGAGTGTCCCTCCACGTATCCTTTCCTGCAACGGGGATTTTGTTTCCGGATGTTCCTTTTTTACATGAAGATGAGATAGGGGCGACGGATCCTTTTGAAAGGGTCTGATCTCCTCAAACCAACAACGGGCGTTGCGTGTGCGAGTGTCCCTCCATGTATCCTCTCCCGCAACGTGGGATATTGCCAGACCACGAAGGTGAGATAAGGGCGACGGACCCTATTGAAAGGATCCGATCTCCTCAAATCAACAACGGGCGAGCACGTGCGAGTGTCCCTCCACAAATCCTCACCCGCACCATGGGACATGATGCCGGACTTAGCGCTGTCCACCCTAGGGTATTGAAACCCTAGGCTGCACAGAGGCACAAGTGTAGTCCGTGCGGCCCCCACTGCCCCACCAAGGCTAAGACTGCGGTGGGGCAAGGTGGCGGACGGTCCCGCTCCTTACCCCGGCAAGGGGTTAGATGGAGTTAGGGTGCCTGCACCGTCCTTTTTTCATATGGGCCCCCTCCCCTCTACCTGAGCTGGATGTAGGAGGATGGCTGGGGAGGGCTCCTGCAGCGGCGCAGGGCTGGAGCCCTTAACTTCTCCCGGGCGGCAGCAGAGATGGGCGTCGGCAGCGGCGGATCCAGTTCCCGGACTTGGTTCTGGGGTCCGGCGGTTTCGCCCGGGTGGATGGTAAAAATCGAGGCCGTGGCTTCAGCCGGCACTAGGCCGCGGCCGGAAGTCTCCGCCCCTGGCGTCGCGTCACGACGGCCCCGCCCCCCGTGGCCTGGGTGGACGCCGAAGAAATTTAGGCCCCTGCTTCAGGCCGAAGCTAGGCCGCACACGGAAGTACCGCCCCCAGGATCCCTTTTTTCTTCCGGGGACCTGCCCGCAGTTGTGGTGCACAGAATGAAGCGACGCCTCGCACGCTGAGGACACAGGAGACACAGGACTGGGGTAAGTACTACCCCCTAGCCCCACAGAGAGGCCACACTAAGAGAAGCGAAGAGCGCCCTCCCCTGGCGGTTTTTTCAGAGCGGATGCCTGACAGGTACAGCATGTCAGGAAAACTAAGACGCATACGTTTTTATACGCTGCATGCATCTCCTGTCGGTCCGCTTTTCCGCGAGAGCAGACCAAGCGAGTATGCGAAGCCTGCGAGTCCAAACACGCTCAGGAGCCCACCCCTGCGACCGAGCCCAGTGTACTAAGTCCCCCGGAATGGGCGTTATCACTGTCGCAATCCATGGCGTCACTTGCGAGAGCAATCGAGTCCCTTCGGGCCCCAGATAGGGGCAGGGACAGTGGCTCGCCTGTCTTAGAGGGGTCCTCTACCTCACAGGAGCATCTGGCCTGCAGGGGCCACTCTCTAGGCAGACCCGGGGGAAACTGACTCACACAGCGTCTCCCGCTGCCTTGGCATCCGTGAGCTCTGCTTCTCGCTCCCCGTCACCAGAAGTCGATAGCGAGCAAGGCTCGGACTACGACTCGGACGAACCTCTTGACCTAGATATGCCGGGTGGATAGGAAATGGTTGACAGTCTCATAGAAGCCGTCAACCTGACTCTGGGGATTGAGGATGATTCCACTCTGGCTTTGGGCCATAAAGTGTCATTTAAGCGAGTCAAGCGTCCTCATAGAGTATTTTGCACTCACCCTGAATTTGAGAACATAGTGCAACGACACAGAGAACGGACGGACAGGCGTTTCTCGGGCCAGAAGGCACTCGAGGCGAAGTATCCTTTTGCCCGGGATCTCTGTAAAGAGTGGACGGAATCCCCAATGGTGTATCCACCTGTGTCGTGCTTGGCTACAAAAACTCTACTGTCCGTACCTAGTGGTTCTTCTATTAAGGATCCCACTGATCGTTTCATAGAGAACTTGGCTCGCTCAGTGTTTGAGTCATCTGGATCATCCCTCTCTCCTTCGTTCGCAGCAACGTGGGTAGCCAAGGCCATGATTTCTTGGTCAGAATCATTGAATAGAGCCTTGAAAGACATAGACCTACCAGCTGAAGTATCAGAAATCACAAATCAGATAGCCATGGCGGGGGACTACTTGATTAATGCATCTTTAGATGCGGCCAACTGCGTGGCACTTGCGGCCTCAAGTGCAATCTCCATTAGGGGAGCGATATGGTTAAGGACATGGCTGGCCGATTCAAAAAAGTCCTTTACAGCGCTACCATACTAGTGTGGCCGCCTGTTCGGAGAGAAGTTAGATCAGCTCATCTCCGACTCCACAGGAGGCAAGAGCGGTTTTCTTCCTCAACAAAAGGTCAAACCGCCGTTTCGTCACCAGTTTCAGGCACGTTTTCGGGCCTTTCGCAACCCCGGGTGGACGACAGCGGCTAATTCCGCCGCGTCAGGGCGCCCCAAACAGAATAGGGACCGACAGGTCTCATATAGAGCCAACCCATTGGGGACGATGTGTACTAACCAGTCCAGGTCGAGGGGATCCAGGTCCCAAAGATCTTCAGCCAAATGACTCGGGGCATTTGTCAGGCGGCACCAGCAAGGTAGGCGGCTGCCTACTCCGGTTTCACCACGCCTGGCTCAATGTCGCACACGACACATCGGTGAGAGAGCTGGTGTCCACAGGGTACAAGATAGGGATTTGTCAGGAAACCCCCCCAAGACGATTTTTTCTTTCCCGTCTTCCCAAAGTGGATTCCCGGGCAAAGGCTCTACTAGGAGCCATCGATTCGCTCAGCCACAACGGAGTCATCATTCCAGTACCGGAAAACGAGAAGACTCAGGGCTTCTATTCCAAACTGTTTGCAGTCCCCAAAAAGGACGGGACTGTCAGGCCTGTTTTGGATCTAAAGCTCCTGAACAAATTTATCAGGATCAGACCTTTCCGGATGGAGTCTCTCCGTTCAGTTATATCGGCAATGGGGCAGGGAGAGTACTTGGCCTCTATAGATATTCAGGACGCCTATCTACATATCCCCATTTTCCCTCCGCATCAAAGGTCTCTGCGCTTTGCCATCAATGGTCTACATTTTCAGTTTGCAGCGCTGCCCTTCGGGCTAGCCACTGCCCCCAGAGTGTTCACAAAGGTCATGGCAGTCCCCATGGCCATCCTGCACTCCCGGGGCATAGTCGTATTCCCCTACTTAGACGACCTCTTGGTCAAGGGCCCTTCAAGGCGGGCATGCGAGGAAAGTGTCAGCATCACGCTAGATACTCTTGCCCCCTTAGGATGGTTGGTCAATGTAAAGAAGTCATCCCTTGTTCCAGCTCAGAGAATTTCCTTTTTAGGGATGAACTTTTGCACTTTCCGAGGATTGGTAATTCTCCCTCGAGACAAGGCCCTAGCCCTCCGGCAGGGAGTGCGGGTACTACGCCAACCAGTCCCTCACACCATCCGTTTCTCCATGAGGATTCAAGGAAAAATGGTGGCGGCGATGGAAGCGATCTTGTTCGCCCAGTTCCATCTTCGCCCCCTGCAGCACGCCCTCTTGTCATCCTGGGACAAGAACCCGTTCGCGCTCGATCATCGGTGCGGTTGTCCTCTCAGTTCAGACAGTCACTAGAGTGGTGGACAATCAGTTCCCCCCCCGATCAGTGGCTGGTGGTCACAACTGACGCCAGCCTCCTCGGCTGGGGAGCGGTTTTTCGCCACCACACGACCCAGGGACGGTGGTCACCGCAGGAGGCACGTCTCCCGATCAACTTGTTGGAGATAGAGGCGATCCGGATTACTCTGCAATGGTTTCATCACCTTCTAGCAGGCCGCCCCGTCCGGATTCAGTCAGACAACGCCACGGCGGTGGCTTACATAAATCACCAAGGGGGCACCCGCAGCAGGGCAACCATGCGTGAGGTAGGGCACGTGCTTTGCTGGGCCGAGAGGAACCGCTCGGTGATATCAACTGTCCACTTCCCGGGGGTAGAGAACTGGGCGGCAGACTTCCTCAGCCGGCGGGGGCTTGCGTCCGGGGAATGATCACTACACCCAGAGGTCTTTCAGCAGATTTGCCAACGGTGGGGAACACCGGATGTGGATCTGATGGCCTCCAGGGTGAACGCCAAGGTGTCCGTATTTGTTGCTCGGTCCCGGGACCCGCAGGCAACGCCGTGGATGCGTTGGTTCTGCCATGGAATCGGTTTCGCCTCCCGTACCTATTTCCCCCGCTGCCACTATTTCCGAGGGTCATCAAGGAGATCAAGGCAGAAGGGGTGCCAGTGATTCTGCTGGCCCCAGACTGGCCTCGTCGGGCGTGGTACGCAGATCTAGTGCAGCTGCTCGTCGACGTGCCATGGCGACTGCCAGAGCGCCCAGATCTACTTTCTCAGGGGCCGATCTGCCACCCGAACTCAGGGGCCCTGTGTTTGACGGCTTGGCCGTTGAATCTTGGATTCTGAGGCAGGCGAGGTTTGGGCGCAAAGTGGTTGCTACGATGGTTATTGCCTGGAAGCCTGCCTCACCTCGAATTTACCACCACACCTGGAAGGTTTTCTTTGCATGGTGTCGAGGCAACGGTTGTTCTCCACTGAGATTCTCCATCCCGAATATCTTGGCTTTTTTCCAGTCTGGCCTAGACTCAGGCTTGGCCCCCAGTTCTCTCAGGAGACAGATATCGGCTTTATCTGTCCTTTTTCAGCGCAGGATTGCTACCAACTTGCAGTTAAAAACTTTCATCCAGGGGGTCTCCCACTTGGTACCTCCCTATAAGGCACCTATGGACGCCTGGGACCTTAACCTGGTCCTAAGTGTTCTGCAGGAAGCTCCATTTGAGCCACTACAGGATGTCTTTGTCATACCTTTCCTGGAATGTGGTGTTCCTGGTAGCTATAACATCAATCAGGCTGGTCTCTGAGCTGGCAGCGTTATCTTGCCGAGTCCCGTTTCTGACCTTTCACAAAGAAGGTGGTTCTTAGACCAGCTCCTCCTTTTTTGCCAAAAGTAGTTTCCTCGTTTCACATTAATGAGGATATTGTCTTGCCCTCTTTTTGTCCAGCACCGGTACACCGTGTGGAAAAGGCCCTGCATACGTTAGACCTGGTGAGAGTACTCAGGAGGTACGTGTCGCGGACGCCACCCTTCCGTCAGTCAGACGCGCTGTTCGTGCTCCCTGAAGGTCGCAGGAAGGGACTCGCTGCCTCAAAATCGACCATAGCCAGATGGATTTGTTTGGATATCCAGGAGTCCTACCGCATCAGAGGCACTCCGATTCCATCAGGGATCAGAGCACACTCTACTCGGGCAGTGGGCGCCTCTTGGGAGCTTCGGCACCAGGCTTCGACGGAACAGGTTTGCAAGGCAGCGACCTGGTCCAGCCTGCATACGTTTACTAAACATTACAATATCCATACTCAGGCTTCAGCGGATGCGAGCCCGGGTAGAAGGATTCTCCAAGCAGCGATTGTGCACCTTTAGACAGGAGGTGCATGTAGCTTGGATCGGTGAGGCAACTTACCAGCCAGGGATTGCTTTAGGACGTCCCACAGTACCTGTGTCCCCCAATGAGGCAAAGGAGAAACATGGATTTTTGTGATAACTCACCGTAAAATCCTTTTCTCTGAGACGCTCATTGGGGGACACAGCACCCACCCTGTTAGCCAAGTTGGCTTCTGTATGTTTAATTAATATGTGTTATGAATGAGTCACCGAGGAGGAAAAAGCAAAAAGCAACCTAAGCCCAGAAAACCGGAGAGGTTGGTACCTAGCGGATTGCAGACCCCTGATCCTATCCACAACAACTAGCAGTAGCCGTGGAGCGTGCCTACGGTGGTCCTAGATGCCTCGTCATGGCCAGAGAACTAAATAAGCCTAAAGAAAGAAAGGGAAAATCTAAACTGCCCCAGAGCAGACCCCAAAGCAATAGACAGCCCCCAACATGTATTGACGGTGAAACAAGATGAAAACACAGACACAGGTAGAAAGATAGGCTGAGCAAACGATGGGGCCCTCGCTAACTAGAAAGGACAGGAAAGAAAAGCTGCTATCTGCAATCACGCAAAAAACCCTGCCAAAAAGAATGTCCAACACGTCTGATAGAAAAAGGCCCTGAAGTCAACTGATCAGAGACAAAATGGGGATTCAGCCCAGTCCCAGCCAGGGCTGGCTGAACACAAAAACTAAGTAAACCAGACAAAAACTCATATGAACAATAGCAGAGAAAACTTAGCTTTAGGAAGACTGGAAACCAGGAGCCACAGTCAGGAAAAATCACCAGCAAGAAACTACGGAGTCGGCTGCCTTAAATCCAATCAGAAACTCCTGATGTCCAGTCGCAGTCCTCTACCTCAGGTGGCCGGTCTCTGCCATTTAGATCAGCTTCATTACCTCCCTTCACCAACAGAGGAAGTTCAGATAGAGAACTCACTACTCCTCTGTCAGCACAGCCGGCTCAATAACCCTCACCAGAAGCCAGAGGCAAACCCGAAAATGAGCTCACAACAAATATGCTCTCTGTATGAGATGAGGGTCGTTATTTTCTAGACATGTTGTTACCTGCATTAAGGTTGATGTTGTGTGATTTTTGTTTGATCTCCTACGGCTTTTGCACCAAACTGGTTTCCGCCTGCAATCAGGGCGAGGGTGTATACGGCGGAGAAGCTAACCTCTTTTTTTTCACTTAGTGTCAGCCTCTAGGCGGCAGTAGCATACACCCACAGTACATGTGTCCCCCAATGAGCGTCTCAGAGAAAAGGATTTTACGGTGAGTTATTACAAAAATCCATGTTTCTGCATGAATGGGATCATGATGGGATATATTTCTACATGAAGGGGATCATAATGGGGCATATTTCTTCATGATGGGGCATATTTCTACATGAAGGGGATCATGATGGGGCATATTTCTACATGAAGGGGATCATGATGGGGCATATTTCTACATGAAGGGGATCATGATGAGCCATATTTTCCCATCTCCCATGACGGCACACATGAGAGAGGGGATCCGCCCAACCAGGACAGGAACCCGACTGAAGATAAAAGGGGCGGTACCTCTCCCTCGCTTCAGTTGGATTTTCCTGACATGGAAAACGGCGTGTCAAGATGTCTGTACCTGCCCACCCCTGTGCCAGCGTGGTAGATCAGGCAGAGCCTGTGTAGGGGTGGCGAGGGAAGGCAAATTTAGGAGGTGATGCTGATAGGCGGGGAAGGTGTGCTGTGCTTAGGTGGTGCTGATCCAACAGGCTGGGGGGGTGACCCACTTCTTGACGCAGACTGGAGACTGAGACAGGAAAGCGTATTCAACAGGTCCGTATTTTATTCACACCCTCCTGACGACCTCCACAGTTCATGACAGGACTTTGACAATTTTCTTCTCACACAGACCCGGGTACCTGTACTTGTTCTGTGTCACCGTCATGGTGTCCTCTGCGGTTCTCCTCACTGTGGCTGCCCTAGGCACTTCCACCACAGCGTTTCCCCGATCAGAGTACACCGGTACCTATTCTGCTCAGACTGTCTCCGTCTGATGCTCCTGTGTGCCTGAGTCACCCCCATGACCGTCTCTAATATCTGGTGCTCTCTGAGGGCTCTCCACTGAGCAGCAGACCCTCCTTACTAGTGAGCTCCCCTGGCTGACTGAAGCTTCTAGAAGCTTACCTCAGTCTTTATACTCACAGCCTAGGTAGCCCCACCCACTGTCACCTGACAGCCAATGAGAGTGACCTTGACCTCTGCCAGTTATATAACCTCTCTCATGGCAGTTATATAACTACCATTTACAAGCTCCCCACTGCCCTCTAATGGTCACTCTCAATATGACCCCCTTTTCTCTTCTTTTCAGAGCCTCTGTCAGGTCAACCTCCCCACACCTGTGCGCTGGGCGTCGGGGGTGGAAGCGCCGTCCGCGGGTCCCCCGGGGGCTCAGCGTCCGAGCGGGCGTCAGCGCAGCACGGTCAGGTGTCCAGGGGCTCTTCTGTGGCTGCCGCGCCACCCTCCCCCCTCTGCCGATGTCCAGGAGCTCCAGGAGGGGCGGCCGCGCCCCTTTGACGTCACGCGCAAGGCACGCTGGGAATGGGCGTGTCCGTGTGACGTAGGGGGCGGCGCCGGAATCCAAGATGGCGGCTCTCATGGGAAAAACGCTGACCGGCAAAAGATCATCCCGGCGGCGTGGCAGGAGGGGTGAGGGGCTATGAATGGGCACCAGAGGAGGCTAGAGAGTGCAGTGGATCCCTCTCGGAAAGAGGGATGACCACAGAAAATGCACTCATGCTCAAAACTTCACAAGGGAAGTGGGGCAAGAAGAGCAGCGGCAGCAGCAAGAGCTCTTGCCAGATGCAGTGCCGAGCCGCCAGCATACCAGAAGTAGCCGCTCGAGTGGTGGGAGCAGCAGTTGTAAACACGACCGGCATGACTCTGAGACGTCCAGAAAAAAAGTCACGAGTGCATCTGAGGAGCCTCCGAGATCGGTACCCTTGATTGGCGGTGGTGGTGAGAGATCTACGTGAATGTTGCCCGCCCTTATGGTAACGGGGTTCCTTTTTTTTGTGTTTGATCACTAGGGGTTGCTAGCGGCAAAGAATAGAGCATGCGCCCTATGCAGAGACCCGCTGGCAGGTGGATAAAAACCAGCAATAGCTGGTACTTGTACAGCTCGTGCCCTCATGGTCTGGCTACAACAAATAGAGGACCAGATCAGGGATAAAATTCCTAGGGACGAAATACTGTCTAATCTGACACTGGTACATGGAGAAGTGGCTTTCCTAGCAGATACCTCAGCAGATGCCACGAGGTTAACAGCTAGAGCGGCAAGCTTATCAAATGCGACAAGGAGAGCCCTGTGGTTTAAAGGGTGTCCGGGGGATTTGCCATCAAAACATAGACTGTGTTACACTCCATGTGACGGCCAATTCCTCTTCGGGAAAAAACTAGAGGAAATTTTGGAGCATGTGGCAGGGGTCATCCCACGGGAGATAGGAAAAATTGGGACTTTAAAAGAAGGAGAGGATCGGGCTATATGTTTAAAGGGCCCTCTACTTCCTCCAAACAATCTCCCCAATGACATCAGGTCGGAGGTAGGGGGAGGACTTTCTCTCTTCCTTTCCACCTGGGCAAAATATCTCCCCCCAGTACATGGGTCCTGAGCACAATCAAGGACAGTTTAAAATTAAAATTCACCCGTCCGCCCAGGCGAACCTTTATAATGACACCCCAAAGGAAAGCCCAAGAGCAACAACTGGCCCTGGACGGAAGTCTTGGGACTAGTGCAAAAACGAGTCCTACAGGAGGTCCCAGTTCAAGAAGAAGGAAAGGGGTTCTACTCCCCCCTCTTTTTAATACAAAAACCAGACGGCTCTTGGAGCACCATAGTTAATCTGAGGAGGCTCAATTAGTGGGAAGACAATTGTTCCTTCAAAATAGAGTCAATCAATACGGACACAAAAATCCTGTTCCAGCACTGCCTCATGGCAGTGATAGACTCAAAAGATGCCTACTATCATATCCCAATCCATCGTGAGTATCAAAAGTACTTGAGAGTAGCGCTCTATGTCCAAGGTCAGGTCAAACACTACCAATACGCAGCTCTTCCGTTCGGCCTGTCTACTCCCCCCAGAGTCTTCACCAAGGTGATGGCTGAGGTAATGTCATTTCTTCGTTCCCGGGACATAGTGATCGTCCCATACCTGGACGACTTTCTTGTTATAGGGAGGTCGGAGACCCATTGCACACACCAAGTGAAGGAAGTGATATCAACTTTAATAAGGCTAGGATGGATAGTAAACATCCCCAAGTCGAGACTAACACCAGTAATGGTGCAATCCTTCCTAGGGTTAATACTGGACTCCGAGCGACAGCGCTGCCTCCTACCAGAAAAGAAAGTGACCAAAATAAGAGGCCTAGCTCGCACTGCAATACAAAGGCCAGCTATGACACTGAGGAACGCAATGTCCCTTTTAGGCTCGTTGACATCATGCATACCCGCAGTAGCGAGCGCACAGTACCACTTAAGACAACTGCAGTGGGAAATTCTGTCAGCGCAGAAACAATTGAAAGGGTGTTTAGAGGGTGAACTATGTCCATCCATGGAGGTAAGAGACTCCCTACTCTGGTGGACTATAGAAGAGCATCTAACAGCCGGTGTCCCGTGGCAGAAACCAGTCGAGGACATCATTACAAGCAACGCAAGTGCCACAGGGTGGGAAGCACACATGAGATCCCACTCGATACAGGGAACCTGGTCCTCGCTAGAAAAGGATCACGGTTCAAATGTAAAAGAACTATGGGCAGTAGAGAAAGCCGTGAAACATTTTCTCCCCTTGCTTCGGGGCCGCCACACCCGAGTCATGACGGACAATCGTGCAATGGTAGCTTACATCAACCACCAAGGAGGAACGAGATCTCGGGGCCTCATGGAAATATCAGATCTACTTTTCCAATTAGCTGGATGACATCTGTTGTCCATCACGGCACTGCACATAAGGCGTTTCGAAAATACACAAACAGACTTCCTGAGTCGCAGGCACCTAAGACGGGGGAATGGTCCCTAAACCCCCCAAGTTTTCCAACAAATAGTTCAGGCTTGGTGCAAACCGGAAATAGACCTGTTTGCCACCTCAAGCAACAGGAGGGTCAGGAAGTTCTGCTCATTGAATTCAAAAGAAAATCCCTTTGCAGTAGATGCCCTACAAATAACCTGGAAGTTCTCCCTGGCCTATACGTCCCCCCCCCCCGATAATAATGATCCCCGTAGTAGTCCGGAAAATCAGGGAGGATCGAGCAAGAATAATTCTTATAGCTCCGTTTTGGCCGGGGAGACCTTGGTTCTCCCTTCTGGGACTCATGTCAGTGACAGATCCATGGATCTTACCAGAGGTTCCAGACCTACTCTCCCAGGGACCAGTGGTCCACTCTCAGGTGGGGGGCTTCCATCTGGCAGCCTGGATTTTGAGAGGGTGCTAATGAGTCGCCAGGGATTCTCACCAGGGTTAGTCTCCACCCTGTTGAAAAGTAGGAAACCTATAACATACCAAATCTACGGTAGAACGTGGAAAAAGTTCCTATGCTTCCTGGGGGAACCTTTAGGGGATGTAGCTCCAGTGGGACCTATCCTAGAATTCCTTCAGTCGGGGCTGCAACTCGTTTTAGCCACTAACACCCTCAAAGTCCAAGTCTCATCTCTGGGGGCCCTATATAACTGCAACCTAGTAGCCAATAGGTGGGTGTCCCGGTTCATAAAGTCCTGTGGCAGATCGAGGCCGGTCATTATCCCAAAGATTCCACCCTGGGACCTGAATCTAGTCTTAGAGGCTTTAACCAAAGATCCCTTCGAACCATTACAAGAACTGTCACCAAAACTACTCACACTTAAAACTGTATTATTGGTAGCCTTAGCATTGGCCCGTAGAGTGAGTGACCTACAAGCTCTATCTATATGCCCTCCATATACGCAGATCTCGGATGACAGAATGGTTCTAAGACCAGACCCAGCCTAACTCCCCAAGGTGGTCCAAAAGTTTCATAGGACTCAAGAGATCTCCTTGCCATCTTTCTGTAATAATCATAGAAGCCCTGGGGAGCAAAAGTTCCATACATTGGACGTAAAGAGAGCCATATTGCAATATATGTCAATAACTAGTCAGTGGAGGAATGATCAGTCCCAGTTTGTAGCTTTTCAGGGTAGTAGAAAAGGGTACGGGGTAGCTAAGAGTAACATTGCCAGATGGATCAGGGAGGCCATTATGTTATCCTACTCCGCAAATATTTGGAAGCGAGGTACCCCTTCCTACATTCCTACAGAAGGACACCAAAGGGTGGACAGATCCACCCGAAGTGGACCCCCCAGTATCTAGACTAGCAGCACAGACCCTACTCTCACTGCCAGATAGCTCAACCCTCAGGGATGCAGCAGACCGGCAAGTAGAACGCATGGCTCGTTCAGTTTTCGAAGCGGCAGGGGCCTCCCTAGCCCCTGCGTTCGCTTCAGTTTGGGCGGCCAAGGCCATCCTGGCTTGGGCCAAAGAACTGCAAGATGGTCTTCAAGTTTCAAATCCTGGGCTTTCGGATCAAGCGGTTCAAATAGCAGTGGTAGCAGACTACATGCTTCATGCAGCCCTAGACTCAGCAAGAGGTCTAGCAGGGATAGCGGCAAACACCATTACGATTCGGCGTATCCTCTTGCTGCAGGAATGGAAAGCGGACGCGGATTCAAAGAAGTCCCTCACGCATCTTCCATACCTTTAGTGGAAGGCTGTTCGGCGAAAAGTTGGACACAATGATATCCAATGCCACTGGGGGTAAGAGTACTTCTCTCCCTCAACTGAAACCTAAACGCACGTTTAAACGGCGTAACCAAACACGATTCCGATCCTTTCGGAATTTGTCGGGCTGGTCCGTCTCGCGCCCAGCGCAAAATCGCCACCGCTCCCCACGCAGGGACAACCCACGGACGGCGCAGAGGCCGGACAGGACTTGGCAATCGAAAGCAGGCCAAGCGAAACCCAAGGGTGGAAAACCTCAGAACTTCACTTCATCATGACTCACGAACTCCGGAAGACACCCCACCAGTAGGCGGGCGACTTCTACTACTTGAATCCGGAAGACACTATTTCCCTGACCCACCTGTCTTCTGTAATAGGCAGCCAGACTTGCTGAAAGAGTTCACTTTCACTCCACCGAACCGGTTCTTCCTCTCTGTTCCACCAACACCACCAGACAAGACTCGTGCCTTCCACCAAGCGGTCTCCTCTCTCCTTCAAGCTGGAGTCGTAGTACCGATTCCCGTGAACGAAAGATTCCGAGGATTCTACTCCAATCTGTTTGTAGTTCCCAAGAAAGGAGGCAGTGTCCGGCCTATACTAGACCTAAAGCAGCTCAACAAATATGTACGGGTCCGTCATTTTCGCATGGAGTCCTTCCGGTCCATCATAGCATCCATGGAACAGGGAGAATATCTCACCTCCATAGATATACAGGACGCATATCTTCACATACCAATTGCTCCCGCTCATCAAAGGTTTCTTCGGTTCGCGATCAACCAGAACCACTACCAGTTCGTCGCTCTATCGTTCGGACTCGCCACAGCTCCAAGAACGTTTACCAAGGTCATGGCCGCCACCATGGACGTGCTGCACTCCAGAGGCATTCTAGTCGTTCCGTACCTGGACGACCTTCTCATCAAGGCTCCCACCTTCAAGGATTGCGAGGTCAGTGTCTCAATCACAATCGACACCCTGAGTCGCCTGGGCTGGTTAGTCAACCTACAAAAGTCATCGACTACCCCGAGTCAGTCTCTGACCTTCCTGGGAATGCTATTCGACACCTCCAGGGGTCTGGGGCTCCTCCCCAGGGACAAGAAACTGGCTCTCCGCCTGAGAGTTCGCATACTCCTCCGCAATCCTCCCCGATCTCTCTCGGTTTGCCATGAATGTCCTCGGCAGGATGGCAGCAGCAATAGAGGCGGTACCATTTGCCCAGTTTCACCTCAGGCCTCTTCAACTAGCCATCCTCAAGTCTTGGGACAGGAATCCCTTCTCCCTCGACAGGGAGTTCCGGTTGACATCGTCAACCAGGAGGTCCCTATATTGGTGGCTCAAGCCAACTTCGCTTGCAAGAGGAAAACCCTTTCTCTCAGGTCAATGGAAGGTTCTGACCACCGATGCAAGCTTGACAGGTTGGGGTGCGGTGTACCTACATCACAGGGCGCAAGGCAAGTGGTCATCAGTGGAAGCGTCCTTGCCCATCAATATTCTGGAAATCCGAGCCATCTCCCTGGCACTGAGAGCCTTTCATCACTTGCTCACAACCTCTCACATATGGATACAGTTGGACTGTCATGATCTGAAGTTGATCTGACAGTTTTAAATTGCACAGGGTGAACTTTTTTTTACTTTGGCAAGTGCCAAAGTGACTTGACTGTCCCCGGTGGTGGTTAGTGGTATCGCACATTAGTGCCAAAGTGACGTGAGTGCCCCCGATGGCCATTAGAGTTATCGCACGTGGTTTCGTTCAGTTGCCCCGGTGGTGGTGAGTGGTATTGCACTTTAGGTTTAATGTGCACGTAATTAGGAATCAGGTGTGGGCCTCTATAAATGAGTCTCAGGGTGTGCAATCACAGCTGGTGATATTCATTCATTCATTCATTGATTGTGTTCATTTGACAAGGAAGCCTGGGTGAACAGGGAGCTGAACATGAGTCCTGCGCAGTCAGCCAGAGGGGATGAGTGGCAGCTAATGGTGTCTGCAGGAATTGCTGGCATGGCGTGGAGGAGTCGCAGTTTATGGTGTCGGCGGGAAGTGCGTGCATGGCTTGGTGGAGTGGCGACTATGGAGAGAGTTGCACTCGGCATGCTCGACTTGGTTGCCGAGAGCTGGACTCAAGCATGCTTAGATTCTTGGCAGAGGCTGACTCATCCTTGGGACTCTGTGACTGGACTGCTGCAACTGGTGATGGACTCTGCTCCAGGGCTGCACTATGGTGTAGGATCCAGGATGGTGATGGATCCGGGTGGAGGAGAGGATGCACGCAGGTGGTGGGGCTCTGTTGCAGGAGCATAAGCACAGAGCATAAAGCTAAGTGGTGTTTCCCCTGTATTGTCTTCTTTCCTTTTGTGTCTCTAGTGCAGTGGTGGGATTAGTCTCCGCACCGACCAATTCCCTAGTGAGGGTTTAGGGTCAGGGCGAGCAAGGGTTTAAGGTTCGCGTGCGGCGACAGGTGCGGAGCCTGTATAGGGAATGTGAGGAGTGCAGGGACACTGGCACAGGGGAGTGCAGGAGGTCTCCATGTCCCCATTCCCTATCGCAGGGCCCACCATTGTTAATGTTTCCCAGGTTCCCCCTTATTATTTAAATTTGCCACTGGAGGCGCTGTATCCAGGGTCACGTGTGTTATGGGTTCGCCTTGTGGTAACATCTGCGTCCAGACACATGTGACCATGACACGGACAATGCCACGGCGGTGGCATATGTGAATCACCAAGGCGGGACCCGCAGTGCCCAGGCGATTTGAGAAGTGGCACATATCCTCCACTGGGCGGAAGACACGAGGTCGGTAATCTCTGCGGTCCACATTCCGGGTGTGGAAAACTGGGAAGCCGACTTCCTCAACAGGCAAGGAATGGATTCGGGGGAGTGGTCTCTCCACCCCGAGATTTTTCACCAGATCTGCCAGCGCTGGGGGACTCAGGATGTGGACCTAATGACATCCAATCTCAACGCCAAGGTCTCCAATTTCATGGCCAGGACACACGACCCGCGGTCGCTCGGAGCGGATGCCCTGGTTCAGGACTGGACCCAGTTCCAGCTCCTGTACATTTTTCCACGCCTCCCCCTGATCTCCAGAGTCGTGAGGAAGATCAAACAAGAGGGAGCTGACCATCCTAATCACGCCGGACTGGTCCAAACGTACATGGTACGCAGACATCGTACATCTTGCGGTAGATGCCCCCTGGCGTCTCCCAGACCGCCACGACCTTCTGTTACAAGGTCCGTTCTACCTTCAGATTTTAGAGGCTCTAAATTTGATGGCATGGCCCTTGAAACCTGGGTACTAACCCAGGCAGGGTTCTCACCGGAAGTTATTACGACCATGATGAGGGCAAGGAATCCAGCCTCCGCCAAGATTTATTATCGTACCTGGAGAGCTTTCTTTTCCTGGTACGAATCTCGCGGACAGGTCCCACTCCCTTATACCCTCCCAAACGTACTAGGCTTCCTTCAGTCGGGTCTAGACGCCAGTCTATCCCTTGGCTCGCTTAAGAGCCAAGTGTCAGCGCTTTCAGTTCTTTTTCAAAAGCGTATTGCTAACAAGCTGCAAGTGAGGAGTTTTTTCTTCAGAGGGTTTCCCGATTGGTTCCCCCCTACAGACGTCCACTGGAGACGTGGGACCTTAACTTGGTCCTGACAGCATTGCAGGCACCACCTTTCGAACCCCTTAAAGAAGTCCCACTCCGCATTTTGTCACAGAAAGTGTTTTTTCTAGTGGCAATCACCTCGCTACGCAGGGTGTCTGAATTGTCAGCACTTTCCTGCAGATGGCCTTTCCTAGCTTTTCACCAGGACAAGGTGGTTCTCCACACAGTACCATCCTTCCTTCCAAAGGTTGTGTCCACCTTTCACCTCAATGAGGAAATCTCACTGCCATCCCTTTGCCCGGTTCTGGTGCATAGAGTAGAGAAGGCTCTGCATACGCTTGACCTCGTCAGGGCATTGCGTGTTTATGTGTCTAGGACTGCACACTTCCAGAAGTCCGATTCTCTTTTCATTCTTACGGAAGGCGTTCGCAAGGGTCAGCTGGCTTCCAAAGCTACTCTTGCCAGGTGGATCAGGTCCACCATACAGGATGCCTACCGCCTTAACAAATCTCCTCTTCTGGCCGGTATCACGGCTCACTCTATGCGGGCGGTAGGGGCTTCCTGGGCCTTTCGGCACCAGGCTTCAGCACAACAAGTGTGCAAGGCGGCCACTTGGACTAGCCTACACACGTTTACAAAACACTACAGTGTTCATAACCAGTCCTCAGCGGACGCGAGCCTGGGTAGATGGGTTCTGCAGGTGGCAGTGTCCCAAATTTAGGTAGCTGCTAGCACAGTATTAGTCCATTGCTTCCCACCCAGGGACTGCTTTGGGACGTCCCATGGTTCTGTGTCCCCCAATGAGGCGACAGAGTAAAGGAGATTTTAGTGTACTAACCGTAAAATCTTTCTCTTAGCCCCTAATTGGGGGACACAGAACCATGGGTGTTATGCTGCTCCCACCCTGTTGCCCTTATGGGCCGTTGTTACGGTTGAGTTCCCATATTGTTCTTTGAGCTCGTACATAGTTGCCTTCTTACAGGCATGGTTGTGTCTTTTCTGTTACGTTCCTCCTAATGCTTTTGCACAAAACTGGAGAAGGCTGACGCCGTCCAAGGGTGTATACTGCAGAGGAGGAGCCAAAGTTAATCTTTTTCAGATTATGCATAGTATCGCCTCCTAGTGGACAGCAGCATAACACCCATGGTTCTGTGTCCCCCAATTAGAGGCTAAGAGAAAGAGATTTTACGGTGAGTACACACATCTCCTTTTTCTCTCACACTTTTTTTTTTCCTCTTTCTTTCTTTCTCTCTCTCTCTCTTTCTCTCTTTCTCTCTCTTTTTCTCTTTCTTTCTTTCTTTCTTTCTCTCTTTCTCTTTTTCTCTTTTTCTCTCTTTTTTTTCTCTCTTTTTCTCTCTCTCTCTCTCTTTCTCTCTCTTTCTCTCTCTCTCTCTTTCTCTCTCTTTCTCTTTCTCTCTCTTTCTCTCTCTCTCTTTCTCTCTCTCTCTCTTTCTCTCTCTCTCTCTCTTATTCAATTCAAATAGGCTTTATTGGCAGGACCAAAATACAATTAGTGTTGCCAAAGCAAGAAAAGAAGTGTGGCAGGGGAGTGGATTAGGGTAGTGGGGATGGGGTGTTGGGGGCAAAATTTGGGGAGTGATTGTCCATTTGGAGGTCTTTAGTTCCTCTCATCTTATGACATGTGGTGACATATTGGGCGGCGACCTCCACCATTGATTCTTCTTCCCCCAGTAGGATGCAGAGTTTCCTCTTCTCGTCCATGGATGGGAAGTCTGGGGTATGGGTGGTAAGTTTCTGGAAGTGGGAGTCCCTCACTGCTGAGTATTTGTTGCAGTGCAGCAGGAAATGCACCTCATCTTCCAGAGCCCCCTGCTGGCAGTGCTGGCACTCTCTCTCTTTCTTTCTCTTTCTCTCTCTTTCTCTCTCTCTTTCTCTCTCTCTCTTTCGCTCTCTCTTTTTCTCTCTCTCTTTTTCTCTCTCTCTTTTTCTCTCTCTCTTTTTCTCTCTCTCTCTCTTTCTCTCTCTCTCTCTCTTTCTCTCTCTCTCTTTCTCTCTTTCTCTCTCTCTCTCTCTCTTTCTCTTTTTCTCTCTCTCTCTCTTTCTCTCTCTCTCTCTCTTTCTCTCTCGCTCTCTCTCTCTCCATGGACTTACCCCTTACACTGCATCGGTCTCCAGCAGAGAGTCCGTTTTCGGCGTTCAGGCCTGAACAGTGACCATCCGGGACAGATGCTGAACATTTCTGTTTGTGTTTGCCCATCTCTACACATAGAGCTCTGCAGAGGAAGGATGAGGATTTAGGGGGATTCGAGGAAAGATGATCAATCCTGCTTGTCAGCACCCCCCCAGAATGAGGCTGATGTACTAGATTTTCTACGCACAGCGATCGGCACAGGGAGCTGCTGGAATCCCATTTATCAACCTCGTTTTTTCTCTCCACGTTTCCTCATCCAGCCATAGAAGAAATTGCTGTCACCAGATTTCATTTAAAAAAATATATATATATGTAGAATAAAATACGTGAGCAGTAAAAAAATTTTTTTATTCATTTTTTTTCTACAATATGTCGATCAGATCATGAGATTTTTGAAGGACATATATTTTTTTCCCCATTTTTATTGATTTTTTTTTTACTTTGTAGCTGGAGCATCAATTTGAGCCGATCATAGTGATAGTAGTCACTGTCAGAGCCGATCTAAAGGGCCTGTCACACTAAGGCTACTTTCACACATCCGGTGTGTGGGGTCCGGCGGCGTGCGGCGAAAAGCCGGGCCGCAGGATCCGGCCTGCAGCCGTGACACCGGATGTGTGTGCGACGAGACGATACGGCTCGGACATTATTAAAGGAGCCGCAGGACGAGGTGGACAGAGGCAGCCAATGAGACAGCTGCTGAAAGGGAGGTGAGGAGAGGAGAGGGGAGGGGGGTGGAGAGAGAGAGAGACATGGGGGGTTAACACTTAGTGTCCAGGCAAGAGAATCTCTCTCTCTTGCCGGGCACTTGTGGGGTTAACCCCACAGAGAGATCTCTCTCTCACCCAGACACTGTGAGTGTTAACCCCACAAGTGCCCGGCGAGAGAGATCTCTCACAAGTGTTTTTTGCAGATGCCGGACGGCTAATTTATGCCGTGTCTGGCAACAACCGGACACGACGCATAACCATCCGGCACGATGCGGCGCCCATGAAAGCTTATGGGACAAAACCGGATCCGGTGCTGGATCCGGTTATTAAAAATTTTGCTGCATCGTGCCGGATGACAAAAACCGGATGTGTGAAAGAGGCCTAAGCGATATCGCTGTGTGTGATACTTCCCTCCAACCGCTCCCCCGCTGGTTATCGCTGATCGCACGAGAACATCCAGGACTGTTTCTCGTCGTCAGCTTCCTGCGGCGCTTCCTGTGGAGAGGCGAGCGACGCGTGGAGCCGGGCGGGAGGACGCAGGATCGCCGCGTCTGACAGGTAAGTAGCGACCCCCGTCCCCTGCGATGTCGCTGGTGAGATCTGCCTGTGTGGCAGCTCACTAGCGACCACTTAGCGATGTACCAGCGATCCTGACCGCGTCATATCACTGGTCCATCGCTAAGTGTGACAGGGCCTTAAGTCTGCTAGGACTCGGCAGCTTAGCCATGCACATACCCAGTGATCAAGTGATCGCTGGGTCCAGTATACTCATTGCTGATTCTTCGATATGTAGCAAAGGAGAAGACAGAAGTGGTGATAAACCGCCTCTGTCTTCCCTCAAGTGTCTTCGCTGTGGTGCGGGATGATAAACTATGGAAGTGTAATAATCCATAATTGTGTTCTCCCAACAGGATCTGGTGCCCCATCTAATGGACATTCTATGTCACGACACGGAAGGCTTCCCCAGGAGGGCGGTGGTGAAGGTATTTACTGATTGGCTAAGGAACGGTCACGTGCAAAAACTCCAAGACTCGGACACCGTGCTGTCCCAGATTCTGGAGACGACGTGCAGTGACTTGGATTGGGAGGTGAAGGTGAACGCATTGGACCTTGCATTGGGCTCATGTGTAAATCTACTGCGCATGTGTAAACACTACGTCATTACGTCACTGACGCTGATAACTCCTGGCAAGAAGCCTCTTCCGCCCGTTCTTACGAGCGTGTTTGGGCCGTTACTAAGGAAAGGAAGTCACGTGGTACAGAGGGGGCGGAGTGACAGCGCATCACATGATGAGGCCCGGTGCGCGACTTCGCTCCTTTTCCGCCCGGCGCCGGGTCCTGTGCACATGGCCCGCTAGTACCTCGAAGCCAGGGGCTTCTCTTCTAAGCGACGGTAAAGCACCGAAGGCGGTAACCGGTCACTTCGTCCAGCACCACGGAGACTCCGAGCAGCAGCAGAGCGGAGAGAGCGGGCAATGCACCGGGCGGATAACGCGCTAGACGGGCCTGAGCCAGACATGGAGGAGGAGGAGGCCACTGAGGAGGAGGAGGACGAGATGTCGTTCAGTGACCCGGAGGACTTCGTGGACGAGATCACGGAGGAGGGTGAGGACGGCAGTGAGGGGGGCCCTCTTTGGGTCTCCAGCTGCTGGGGAACTACAGTCATGGCCAAAAGTTTTGAGAATGACACAAATATTAATTTTTACAAAGTCTACTGCTTCATTTTTTCTAATGGCAATTTGCATATACTCCAGAATGTTATAAAGAGTGATCAGCTTAACAGCAATTACTTGCAAAGTCAATATTTGCCTAGAAAATGAACTTTATCCCCCAAAACACATTTCAACATCATTGCAGCCCTGCCTTAAAAGGACCAGCTAACATCGTTTCAGTGATTGCTCCATTAACACAGGTGTGGGTGTTGATGAGGACAGGGCTGGAGATCAATCTCATGATTAAGTAAGAATGACACCACTGGACACTTTAAAAGGAGGCTGGTGCTTGGCATCATTGTTTCTCTTCTGTAAAGGCCCCGTCACACTAAGCGACTTACCAGCGATCCCGACACTGATATCAAGGTGTCAGGATCGCTGGTAAGTCGCTATGTGATCGCTGGCCATCCCTGTAAAAAGTAGAATTAAAATAAAAAATATAGTTGTTCTCACCTTCCGACGTCCCGCGCAGTCTTCCGGCCTCTCTCCATGCTCTGGTCCCAGTGATCCTTTGCGAGAATGACCACGAGAATGTCACGGTCTCGCAGCAGCGACGTCTCGCGGTCATTCGTGCAAAGGATCACTGGGACCGGAGCGTGGAGAGAGGCCGGAAGACTGCGCGGGACATCGGAAGGTGAGAATAACTATATTTTTTATTTATTTATTTTTTTTAATTATTTTTTACACCTGATCACTGGTCTCCCGCCTGTCACACACAGCGATGCGTGCTGGCCAGCGGGAGACCAGCGACCAAAGAAATGTCCAGAGGTTTCTTGCAGCGATCAGCGATATCAGCAGGGGGGCCGATTGCTGTCACACATAGCGATCTCGCTACCGAGATCGCTTAGTGTGATGTGGCCTTTAACCATGGTTATCTCTAAAGAAACACGTGCAGTCATCATTGCACTGCACAAAAATGGCCTAACAGGGAAGAGTATCGCAGCTAGAAAGATTGCACCTCAGTCAACAATCTATCGCATCATCAAGAACTTCAAGGAGAGAGGTTCCCTTGTTGCCAAAAAGGCTCCAGGGCGCCCAAGAAAGACCAGCAAGCGCCAGGACCGTCTCTTAAAAGTGTTTCAGCTGCGGGATCGGGCTACCAGCAGTGCAGAGCTTGCTCAGGAATGGCAGCAGGCAGGTGTGAGTGCATCTGCACGCACTGTGAGGCGGAGACTCTTGGAGCAAGGCCTGGTCTCAAGGAGGGCAGCAAAGAAGCCACTTCTCTCCAGAAAAAACATGGACAGACTGATATTCTGCAAGAGGTACAGGGAGTGGACTGCTGAGGACTGGGGTAAAGTCATTTTCTCTGATGAATCTCCTTTTCGATTGTTTGGGACATCGGGAAAACGGCTTATTCGGAGAAGACCAGGTGAGCGCTACCACCAGTCTTGTCTCATGCCAACTGTCAAGCATCCTGAAGCCATTCATGTGTGGGGTTGCTTCTCAGCTAAGGGAATGGGCTCTCTCTCTGTCTTGCCTAAAAACACAGCCATGAATAAAGAATGGTACCAGAATGTCCTCCAAGAGCAACTTCTCCCAACCGTCCAAGAGCAGTTTGGCGATCAACAATGCCTTTTTCAACATGATGGAGCATCTTGCCATAAAGCAAAGGTGATAACTAAATGGCTCAGGGAACAAAACATAGAGATTTTGGGACCATGGCCTGGAAACTCCCCAGATCTTAATCCCATTGAGAACTTGTGGTCAATCATCAAGAGACGGGTGGACAAACGAAAGCCTTCAAATTCAGACAAAATAAAAGCATTGATTTTGCAAGAATGGACTGCTATCAGTCAGGATTTGATCCAGAAGTTGATTGAGAGCATGCCAGGGAGAATTGCTGAGGTCCTGAAGAAGGGTCAACACTGCAAATATTGACTTGCTGCATTAACTCCTTCTAACTGTCAATATAACCTTTTGCTACTCATAATATGATTGCAATTATATTTCTGTATGTGATATAAACATCTGACAAACACACATAAAAACCAGAGGCCAGCAGATCATGTGAAAATATAATATTTGTGTCATTCTCTAAACTTTTGGCCATGACTGTACAATTCCCAGCATGCACTTGCAGCCTAGATACTTAGACCTAAGGAAAACTGTCTTCTGTTATTTAACCCTTTGTCTTTGCACTTCTATTTATTGCCCTCCCCCCCTTAGAGCTGTAAACACTTTCTTTTTTTTATTTATTTTTTGCCAGACGAGTTGTAGTTGTGAATGGCGCCATTCATGTTACCATCTGGAGAATAAGGCTGTGTGCACACGCTGCAGATTTAGTGCGGATCCGCACTGTGATTTACAGTACCATATAAATCAATGGAAAAAAAAAAAGCTGTGCAGACGCTGCGGAAAACGGAGTGCGGATTTGCTGCGGTTTTCAAACAACTGCATGTGACTTCTTTTGTGCGGTTTTCCACCTGCTCCATTCTCCAAATCCGCAGGGAAAAACCGCGCAAAAACCGCAGTAAATCCGCAAAGAAAAAGGAAGAAATCCGCAGGAAAAATGCCGGTCATTTGACCTGCGGATTTCGTGATCTGTGCACAAAAATTGTATGCACAGAATCCGCACCGTGTGCACTCAGCCTTAGGAAAAAAAAAAATCCCAAATTTGGTGAAATTGTAAAAAAAAATCTGATTTTTTTTTTTTTTTTTTTTTTTTTTTTTTTCCCCCCCCCCCTAATTTTTTAGGGGCGGCAGGGTTTTGACGGGGGTCGCTGTGATCTGGAAGCCTGAATGTCTAGTAGGTCTGTACGATTACGGCGGTAACAAACTGCGTGTATTTTATTTTTCTGTCAGGCTGTGTGCACACGCGGAGTCGTCACAGATCCAGCGGAATGGATGGGATTTATAGAAATCTTGTCAGTTTTTATTTTTTTTTTTTTTTTAGGCGGAGTAAACAGACCTGCGATGCGAGTTTCAAATCCGCAGCGTGTCCGTTTCTCTTGCGGGTGTGCCGATTTTGACTATCAATAAATTTTTGTTAAGGTCAAATAGCGTGAAGTATCAAACCCAAAGCAGCTTTATTTAAAGCACGACACCACAACGAGACACACAAACTGCAATGGCAAAAACGTGTTAAAAAAGCACTAAAAGTAATGCAAGTAACTTTCCGTATATACTCGTGTATAAGCCGACCCCCTTAATTTTGCCATAAAAATACTGGGAAAACTTATTGACTCGGATATAAGCCTAGGGTGGAAAATGCAGCAGCTACTGGTAAATTTAAAAAATGAAAATAGATACCAATAAAAGTAAAATTGATTGAGACATCAGTAGGTTAAATGTTTTTGAATATCCGTATTGAATCAGGAGCCCCACATAATGCTCCATACAGTTCATGATGGGCCCCATAAGATGTTCCATACAAAATACACCCTATATAGTGCTCCATAAAGGTTAATAATGCCCCCATAATATGCTCCATAGAATAATATGCCCCATATAATGCTCCATATATCTTGATGGCCCCATATGCTGCTGCTATTAAAAAAACAAAAACAAAAAACATACCTGTTGTCGCTGGGGGCCAGGTGCCGATGTCACCGCTGGCTCAGGTCCCCGACACCTGCGATATTCACCTGTCCCCGTTCCACCACTGCGCGCCGCTCTGTCTTCCGGGTCCTCTGTCAATGATTGTTCAGGCAGAGGGCGTGCGCTAACTACATCATTGCGCCCTCTGACCTGAGCGTCACAGCCCGAGGACGCGGAAGACAGCGCGGCAGTGGAGTGGGGACAGGTGAATATAGCATGGCTCCACTGTCCTCCCCATCACACCCCCTCTGGCGCGTTTCTGAAGTCCCTGCTTCTCCCATGGTCTCGGCGCCACAGCTCTTCCAGTGTTCAGTGGTCACATGGTACCGCTCATTAAAGTCATGAATTTGCGCATGTTCATGACTTTAATGAGCGGTACCACGTGACCGCTGAACACAGGAAGAGCTGAGGTGCCAGAGACCATGAGAGAAGCAGGGACTTCAGAGACCGCGTCAGGAGGGGGGTGAGTATGATCTGACACCCACGCTCCCCCTCCCCTGCCGACCCCCGGGACAATTACTCGAGTATAAGCCGAGAGGGGCACTTTTAGGCTATGTGCCCACGTATGCAGAAAATTCCTGAGCAAAACCTGATTCCTTCCCAAGAAAATCCGCATTTTTATTTTTTGCGTTTTTGTCGCGCTTTTTTTACGCGTCTTTTGTGCGTTTTTTCCGGACCATCCACTTTCTCATTGAATATAGTTGGAAATGCGTTTTTTCCCGCAAAATTTATGAACATGCTGCGTTTTCTCCGCAATGCGTTTTTTTTATGCGGAAAAAAACGCATCATGTGCACAGAAAATGCAGAATGCATTATAAGAATGGGATGCTTAATGTATGCGTTAAATTTTAAGCGTTTTTGCATGTGAAAAGAAACGCTTACGTGGGCACACAGCCTCAGACTAAAAAAATGGGCTGAAAATCTCGGCTTATACAATATACGGTAATAGGAGCAGAGATTCTGCAATATCAAGGGTACGTGCAGACGATCAGTAAACGCTGCAGGTTGGATGCTGTGTACTTGTGCAGCGTCCACCCCGCAGTGGCCAGATGTTACAGCACAGTGGAGGGGACGTGTCCGCTGTGCACCCAGAGACACCCGCGGAGGAGGACATGCGGCACGTCTTTCCAGACCGCAGCATGTCAAGGTCACCCGTACAATGTATTGGATGTGGTGAATCCTCACGGTTCAATGATAACATGCGGATTCACCCGCGTTCAATAGACCGCAGCGCTTTGGATGCAGCGGACGTGCGCTGCATCCAAAGCGCTGTCACTTCCAGGTCGTTATGGGAAAGTAATGTTAGAGCTGTGTTCACACGTTGCGTTTTTATGCTAATTTTCAGCCGCGTTTTACAGGACCAGCAAAGTGTGAGACCTCAGAATTCTCAGGCACTCAGCTTGGTTTTTGTCCTCAGTATTTTGTGCAATACTTTTTTTTTTTTTTTTTTTTTTTTTTTTTTTTTTTGCAGAATGGAGCATGTCACTTTCAGCTTTTTTCTGTCTTTTTCACCCATTAAAAGCAATGGGTGGTGCGAACAACGCAGGTATCAGGCATTGGTGCCAAAATCTGATGAAATAAAACCAGATTTTTTTTATGCGCTAAACTTTTATTGGCATGCACAAGAGACACACATGTACTCTGACAAAAACGCAGGAAAAAAAAAAGCACCAAAAACAAATCAAAACCTGCAGGAAAAAAACACGTGTGAACATAGCATAATAGTGAAGCAAAAAAAAAATTGTCCCCATATGTTTTTATTATTTACATTGAAGGAAGGTTTGTTTCCCCCCTTTGTCTAGAAGAATTTTGATGCTGTTTTGGGACACATGATGATTTGAGATTATTTTTATAGCGGTTTTTGGGAGATTTGTTGGCATATATATTACGAGGAAATAATCCTCCCTCATGGATGCGGCAATATCAAATATGTTAATTTTAATTAAGTGGAGTGTTTTTTTTTTTTCTTATATTTTATTAAACTTTTTTTTGCCCCATTTCTATGTTGTTCTCATGGGGAACTTGGAACCTGTGATCACTTGTATATCCTTAGCCGACATCATGTGCTGTACATACACAGCGGATGTCAGGAAGGATTTAAGCAATACAAATTTGCTTGTCCGGTCTAAAATGGCAAGTGTGCTGTTACCCTGCGTGACTGCAGACTTGTGAATTTTCACTCCGCTTGCACTGCACACTGTCAGGATTCTCCTGTGTCAGCGCTATGAACGACAGTCACGTGTCTGCAAGTATGCGCTATGCACACACCCGGCCAGATGGACACGACCTCGCTCAATGCAAGTGTCTAGTCGGATTCTGGCTGGGAGTATGCATATTGCATGTTTACAGTCACGTGACCATTGTTCCTAGCAAGGATTCAGGAGAATCCTGACAGCGTGCAGTGCACACGGTGTGAGAGGTCACAATTCTGCAGTCACACTGCTCAAAAAAACAAAAACCCGTCAAGCAAATGTGCAAAGATAGAGCCTGATGGACCCGATATAAGGTTCCCTATGTCCTTCACTAAATTGTGCGAATTGTACTGTCGTAGAAGAGTCTCCTGTGCGTTATGGAGGGAGCTGAGTGCGTCAGCCCCTAGGTTTTGGGGCTCTCTGCAT
>NW_027361869.1:9135000-9150000 GCF_039654945.1 Dendrobates tinctorius | reverse complement strand
AATACCACATTTCAGTAGGCCAACATTTTGGATTTAAAATAATTTTTTCAAGCTGGTGTTATAAAGTATTCTAATTTACTGAGATAATGACTTTGGGTTTTTATTGGCTGGAAGCCATAATCATCAACATTAACAGAAATAAACACTTGAAATAGATCACTCTGTTTGTAATGACTCTAGATAATATACACTCACTGGCCACTTTATTAGGTACACCTGTCCAACTGTGTGTTAAGACTTAATTTCTAATCAGCCAATCACATGGCGGCAACTCAGTGCATTTAGGCATGTAGACATGGTCAAGACAATCTCCTGCAGTTCAAACCGAGCATCAGTATGGGGAAGAAAGGTGATTTGAGTGCCTTTGAACGTGGCATGATTGTTGGTGCCAGAAGGGCTGGTCTGAGAATTTCAGAAACTGCTGATCTACTGGGATTTTCACGCACAACCATCTCTAGGGTTTACAGAGAATGGTCCGAAAAAGAAAAAAAATCCAGTGAGCGGCAGTTCTGTGGCCGGAAATGCCATGTTGATGCCAGAGGTCAGAGGAGAATGGGCAGACTGGTTCGAGCTGATAGAAAGGCAACAGTGACTCAAATTGCCACCCGTTACAACCAAGGTAGGCAGAAGAGCATCTCTGAATGCACAGTGCGTCGAACTTTGAGGCAGATGGGCTACAGCAGCAGAAGACCACACTGGGTACCACTCCTCTCAGCTAAGAACAGGAAACTGAGGCTACAATTTGCACAAGCTCATCGAAATTGGACAGTAGAAGATTGGAAAAACGTTGCCTGGTCTGATGAGTCTCGATTTCTGCTGCGACATTCGGATGGTAGGGTCAGAATTTGGCGTAAACAACATGAAAGCATGGATCCATCCTGCCTTGTATCAACGGTTCAGGCTGGTGGTGGTGGTGTCATGGTGTGGGGAATTTTTTCTGGGCACTCTTTGGGCCCCTTGGTACCAATTGAGCATCGTTGCAACGCCACAGCCTACCTGAGTATTGTTGCTGACCATGTCCATCCCTTTATGACCACAATGTACCCAACATCTGATGGCTACTTTCAGCAGGATAATGCGCCATGTCATAAAGCTCGAATCATCTCAGATTGGTTTCTTGAACATGACAATGAGTTTACTGTACTCAAATGGCCTCCTCAGTCACCAGATCTCAATCCAATAGAGCATCTTTGGGATGTGGTGGAACGGGAGATTCGCATCAGGGATGTGCAGCCGACAAATCTGCGCCAACTGTGTGATGCCATCATGTCAATATGGTCCAAAATCTCTGAGGAATGCTTCCAGCACCTTGTTGAATCTCTGCCACGAAGAATTGAGGCAGTTCTGAAGGCAAAAGGGGGTCCAACCCCTTACTAGCATGGCGTACCTAATAAAGTGGCCAGTGACTGTATAATGAGCTTCACTCAAATTAACAAATTAACTTTTTGATGATATTCAATTTTTGTGAGTTGCACCTGTATATCCAAAGGACACCTGGTGTATCAGCAATACAAAGAGCACCTGGTGTACCAAAAAGACAACTTATGTATCCGAAAAGCACTGGTGTACCCACAACCACAACACAACAAAATTCATATATCCAAAAGGCACCTGATGCACCGATCGCACAACTCATATATCCAAAGAGCACTGGTGTACATTATACTACAGCGTAGCAGCAGCATGGTGCAATTGGCTAATTAATGAGTGTTACGGCCTAAAGACTTGTGTAGCCTCCCAGCTTTGGGCCTCATTCAGACGAGCATATTTCATACCCTGTTTATGGACTGTAATGCATGAACTGGCTGTGGGTCTCCTGACCTGAACAAACTGCCTCATAGGCATAGAGCGTTTTTATAGTTCCTTCTCCTCCACTTTGTTTTACAGACAACTATCGCTTGTCAACGATAGCCACAGTCACGAGCCCCATGTCTGAGGCCTGCAAGCAATGGGTTGGGGATCCTTACTGTATATGATTGATTAACCAGCTACAAATATCCATAGACTGATATTTTAAAGGGTTGTACAGGTTTAGAAAAACCTGTTCACAGGTTGTGTTTGGTATTGCAGGTAACCTCTTTAATGAACCTCAACTGTTGACTGCAAACTTAAAAACATGATTGCAACATGAGGAAATGTCCGAGTCTGCATTGTGCCAGTACTCTGGCACTACATATCAGTCAGTCTGTGGTTGGACCAAGAGAAGAAGCGTCTTGCAAGGGTAATGTAAGCTAAATGGCGTCTACACTATGAAATGCCGCTGATCCCTTTGTAAGATCAGATCTGAGCTATAATTGTGAGATACGAGTCCCCAGACCCATTGATGTCTGTAGGCCCCATGCCCAGCTCCCACTGAGGTAATGATTATCTCAGCCATAGTTGCTGTGGTGGTTCCTGTCTAGCCATGGACACCACATCACAGGGCTGAGTAACCAGAATAAGTCATTACTGTAATTAAATAGCTCTCAGCAGACTCTTATCTACATGTAAGCCTCTCACCCCAGTACTGACCCACCAGCGACACAACCATGGAGGCTTATCACTGGGTGTTGGAAGTAGGGATCCCATTTATCACTTCTCCGCTTAGATTTTTATATGGATATTAGGTGACGCTGATATCATTTTATAGCTTTATGGCTGCTGTAAAAGTTTTTAGATTGTGAGGTTGTTGTTTTTGCCTCTCACTTTCCATTCCTAGTCTCTGTTGCTTGTCACTTTTTTATGGATTATCATTAGTCTTATCCATATTATGATGATAAGAAATTTATGCCGCCATGAAATACTCTAGTGTGTTTGTTTTATTGCGCCGGTAGCACGCCATGGCAGATATCTCTCATACTCCGATACTATGATGTCACATAGCTGAGGAGTCAATGGACACCTAAAAATAGAATCAATGGCGTAAGATTAAACCTGTGCTCCCAATGCCAAATCTCCAACAGGACCCACCAACTATCATGGAACCTAACTAGACCAACGGGACCTTTTGGCCTCCCCCTCTTAAGGCCCCGTAAGGGTCCCGTTTCACTTAGGGTACCGTTACACTAAGCGACACACCAGCGATCCTGACAATGATAGACCTGGTAAGGATCGCTGGTGCGTCGCTAAATGATCGCTAGTAAGCTGCCAAACAGGCAGATCTCTTCAGTGACGCAGCAACGATCCAGCGATAAAACACAGCCATGGATGCTGTCCAGCGGGACACCGACGACGATAGGACATTCCTGCACGATCTGCGATATCCAGCAGGGGGGCCGGTCGCTGCTGCGTGTCACATGTAGCGAGATCGCAAAATCGGTGACGCATTAGCGATTTTGCTAGCGATCTCGCTATGTGAGACGGGGCCTTTACACACAACAATATTGTGAACGATATTGTTGCAACTTCACCAGTTTGGTGACGTTGAAGCGATGTCGAAAACGACATCGTTGTGTGTGACATGTAGCAACGATCAGCAATAATAATCGTTGCCTAATGGTCTGGGCCATAATTCTATCGTTGGTCTCCTGCTGGGCAGCACACATCGCTGCGTGTGACAGCGAGAGACCAATGATCAGCGACGCTGGGAGTTGGTATCCAAGGTAAACAGCGGGTAACTAAGGGTCGCACGGCTCTTAGATACCCGCTGTTTACCCAGGATACCCGCGTGCATGCTGGTCCTGATGGCTGGTGAGTCTGTCTATGTGACAGCTCACCAGCGATCAGCTAACTATGTCCCAGCGATCCCATCCACGTCGGATCGTTGGTGGGATCGCTGGGACATTGAAGCGTGTAACGGGGCCCTTAGACTCCGAGACCCAGTTGCGACCACAATAGCGGCTCCCACTATAGTTGCGTCCTCTGAATAGGATGGTTGTTTAAAATTACATCATGGTGGACCACAGCTGACCCAGATTACAGCATTTGTCCAGGGTTATGAAGCTTTTGACCTATCCACCTATAGAGGTTCAACTCACAGCTCCATCCACTATATGGTGCCCTTTTTGTGCATCGTAACTCCCATTTACTTCAAACCCCCATTGATCTCATTACTAGAGGTGTTGATACAGAGGAGTAGCCCCACAGTACCACCATGAATCCCTTCATCAACAAGTCCCCTGTATGAGTGGAGCCATATTGAGCATGTGCGACCATCACTCCTATAAACGAAAAAAAGAGCAGTGGTCACACATGCTCACTACCACTCTTTCCACTCAGGTGACTAATCACTTCCCGTGGATAACTGATTTATATTGTTTCACGGGTCAGACACTTTAGGGGTTTCCAAAGGGAACTTGGTGTACCGACATAATAACCAATATCAAACAGGTTCTACGGGCTTCTCCATGGTCTTGGACTCTCACCAATCAAGAATTGGGTCACAATGTTCGCTGGAGTAATAAGCCCCAACTACTGTTGTTCCAGACGCAACTGCAAAGTGCCACAGCCTGTCCATTCTGGATAATGTTACACCCCTGCATAGTATTAATACGTTACTCTTCTGGAGCATTAAGGCTTGAGCGTATGGTATGATATTTCAAAGCAGTTCTTTCTTTTCTTTTCTGCTGCTTTGATCACACCGCCTGTTCTGTAAATTGGCTCTTTCATTATAGGGTGGTCTTTAGGGGCGGTCTCATGTTATTGCTATTTTCTTAGGATTTATAATTAGCCTTCCATACATTCATTGTCCATACATTCTATACAATGCATTATGTTCCCAGACATCTGCATAGTCATGACTGTCAGTCCTTGACTGATCATTGTCCTCGGCCCTTAAGGTTCATGGCTTCATTGTTTGTATGGTGTTGGTTTACATATTTCGGCTTTGTAGACTTTATTTTGTCTTTCCGGTAGAACAGCTGACAATTATAGTGTCAATGTTTCTTTGGTTTAGCTCAGTCGCCAACCATCAATCACCCGACGTGATGCAGACAACCAACTCTAGATAACAGAAGGATTTGTATTCAGATTTTCAGTTCCTATATTTTTCTCTCCTGGACTTAGCTCTTATGGTTATTTTTTGGGAGGTGATTTCATCATAGCAAATGAACAATTTCAACATTTAATATGCACCTGTTGTTTCAGGTCAGTTCAGAAAATAATCTGTCGTGGGTGTACACAAGGAATTAAACCATTTGTGCCTATTATATGAATGTACCATTTTTGTTACTCGTTCTTCCCTCTATAGGCTCCATTTCTAATCACCAGTTGTTTCTGAGCTAGAGTGAAGAAACTAGTTGCCATGATACCTGACATAGAGAGCTCACACAGACATGAGAAATTCCTGTTCTTCCATCTCAATGTAGGACATGAAGTTTAAAGCTCCAGCAGATGAAGACCCTATTTCGTAGTGACTCCAACCAATTGCTTGGCCCTACAGTTTGTTTCTTATGGGAAAATCCATAATCCTTTCAGTGTGGCCACATTTAAATCTTTCTACTGCCCTCACTACCTTTCTGAAAAGTAATTGGGGCTTCACTTGAAGGGCTGTGACCAACCAAGCCCTGACAGATTTCCTATTCCAATAAATGGTTAGTGCTATATTAGCACGGGATAGGAACCCCACTGATCTTGAGAACAGGGCTTTGCAGATTACTCCACTGCTAAAGTTGTTGCCTATTGGCCTACCAGAAATAGCTGGTACAGCACTAGATTATCTCCAGCAGTTTTATAGACACTTCTGAGACCTGTTTTGGGGATCAGAGGGAGTCACAATTAGGTAATTGTTTTTTTACTTTTACAGTATTTATTCGTTATTATTTGGAATCCTTAGGGGACTTCAACCAGTGATGTTCTGATTGCTAATACCTGCAGTTGCAGTATATGGAACAAATCACTGTCTCCTATGCAGAAATACAAAACCTGAACCACTATAAATACAGGAATACAGTACCAGAACCACCATCAATAGGAATAAGGCACCAGAACCATCATCAACTAAGGAATACAGCACCAGATCCATCATTAATAGGACTGCAGCATCAAAACCACCATAAGTACAGGATTCCAGGACCAGAGCCACCATCAATAGGAATACAGCACCATAACTACCATCAGTACCTGAATACAAGCGTTTGATTGGCTCCAAATTTATTCTGCAGCAGGACAACCACCGCAAACATATAGCAAATGTCAACAAGAAAGATCTTTAGCGTAAAGAAGAACAGTGCTTGAAATTATCACATCATCAAGTCTTGTCTGAGATAATATGAAAAGATAGAAGGATTTGCACATGCAGACATCCACAAAAGATGTTTGAAACAACCTCCCTGGCAAGTTCCTTCAAAAATTATATATCCAAGTACCTATGAGAATCAATGCTGTTTTGAATGCAAAGGAGGGTCACATCAATAATGATTTGATTTAGATCTCTCTTTCATTCATTCATTTTTCATTTTGTTAATTGATACTAATAAACAATAGTAACATAGTAACATAGTTATTAAGGTTGAAGGGAGACTTTAAGTCCATCTAGTTCAACCCTTATCCTATCCTAACTTGCCCTAACATGTTGATCCAGAGGAAGGCAAAAAAAACCCATGTGGCAACAGTAAGCTTCACATTGGGGAAAAAAATTCCTTCCCGACTCCACATACGGCAATCAGACTAGCTCCCTGGATCAACGCAATATTAAGGAGACTAGTGTATATACCCTGTAATATTATACTTTTCAAGAAAGGCATCCAGTCCCTTCTTAAATTTTAGTAGTGAATCACTCATTACAACATCATATGGCAGAGAGTTCCATAGTCTCACTGCTCTTACAGTAAAGAATCCGCGTCTGTGAGTATGCTTAAACCTTCTTTCCTCCAGACGTAGAGGATGCCCCCTTGTCCCCGTCACAGGTCTAAGAGTAAAAAGATCATTAGAAAGGTCTTTGTATTGTCCCCACATATATTTATACATTGTAATAAGATCACCCCTAAGCCTTCGATTCTCCAAACTAAATAACCCCAAGTGTAATAACCTGTCTTGGTATTGCAGACCCCCTAGTTCCCTAATAACCTTGGTCGCTCTTCTCTGCACCCGCTCCAGTTCAACTATGTCTTTCTTATACACCGGAGACCAGAACTGTACACAGTATTCTAAGTGTGGTCACACTAGTGACTTATATAGAGGTAAAATTATGTTCTCCTCATGAGCATCTATGCCTCTTTTAATGCATCCCATTATTTTATTTGCCTTTGCAGCAGCTGCTTGACTCTGGCCACTAAATGTGAGTTTGTCGTCCACCCATACACCCAGGTCTTTTTCAGTGACTGTTTTGCCCAGTGTTTTACAATTAAGCACATAATTATACAACTTGTTCGTTCTACCCAAGTGCATGACCTTACATTTATCCCCATTAAAGCTCATTTGCCATTTATCAGCCCAATCTTCTAGTTTACATAAATCCTCCTGTAATATAAAATTGTCCTCCTCTGTATTAATTACCCTGCAGAGTTTAGTGTCATCTGCAAATATTGAAATTCTACTCTCTATGCCCCCTACAAGGTCATTAATAAATATGTTATAAAGAAGCGGGCCCAAAACTGACCCCTGTGGTACCCCACTGCTAACCGTGACCCAGTCCGAGTGTGCTCCATTAATAACCACCCTTTGTTTCCTATCCCTGAGCCAGCTCTTAACCCACCTATACATATTTTCCCCTATCCCCATTGTTCTCATTTTATGTATCAACCTTTTGTGTGGCACCGTATCAAAAGCTTTTGAAAAGTCCATGTACACCACGTCCACTGCATTCCCTTGGTCCAGTCTGGAACTTACCTCTTCATAAAAGCTTATCAGATTAGTCTGACAGGAACGGTCCCTTGTAAACCCATGTTGATATTGGGTCATGAGGTTATTCTTCTTCAGATACTCCAGTATAGTATCTCTTAGAAAACCCTCCAGGATTTTACCCACAGTTGAGGTTAAACTTACTGGCCTATAATTTCCAAGTTCAGTTTTTGTCCCCTTTTTGAATATTGGCACCACATTTGCTATACGCCAGTCCTGTGGTACAGACCCTGTTATTATGGAATCTTTAAAGATTAAAAAGAGTGGTCTATCTATGACTGTGCTTAATTCCTGCAGTACTCGGGGGTGTATCCCATCCGGGCCCGGGGATTTGTCAATTTTAGTGATTTGTAGACGCCGCCGTACTTCCTGCTGGGTTAAGCAGGTGACATTTAATGGAGAATTTTTATCCCTGATCATGTTATCCGTCATGGGATTTTCTTGTGTAAATACTGTTGAAAAAAAGTCATTTAGCATATTGGCTTTTTCCTCATCCTCATCCACCATTTCACCCAGACTATTTTTAAGGGGACCAACACTATCATTTTTTAGCTTCTTACTATTTATGTAGTTAAAGAATATTTTGGGATTATTTTTACTTTCTCTGGCAATGAGTCTCTCTGTCTGGCAATGAACACTTCTAATTTTTTAAAGCAATTTTCCTCTGCAGCAGATCTCCAATACCCATCTAAAACTTTTGCACAGTGCTGTACATATGTAATTACTGTACATTCTCTTCATCCAGCAAATTAATTCATATATATGTACATATATATGAAAGTAGTTTGCTGAATGAAGAGTATAGGTGTGAATTTAATCATATGGCATCCAACAAGCCAGCCTTCTGCCTGTAATACTATCCAATTGTCTACCCTCCTAATTGGTCTTAATGGTTTAAGAGGTCAAGGACAAAGAAAAGCTGTGTAATTTTGCACATACCAGTAACGGCTGAACACACAAGCAAAGTTTACTCAGGACACCCTGCGACGTTTGCCATGAGTGTGCTGCACAAGAGGTCAGGCCAAGCTCGGTCCTTGTGTCAAAAACAAGTCTTCAATACAGACACTGGCATCAGATTAATGAAAGCTTGGAATGAAGGCGGTGGCATGCCTGGCACTCAGCAGGCAGAGAGGATCTGTGGTAGCATGAGATTGATTAGTCTGGGGTAAGAATGCCTGGCAGTGATATTAACTGTCTATAAACCAAAGTCTGCTCTCTGCCTTCTCCTTGTAATAAAGTGGGAGCAAATTTGGGTTCTACGTGAATTTGAAAAAAGAAATCTCCTCCACATGGGACAGGTTGTAGCTGAAAGGCCTACATAGAAATCCAGGAGCCCCATAGTAAAAGTCCTAAATAAGTGCGACCCCCCAAAAAAAAACAACAACATCAATTCAATGGAGTAGGTGGGGGTCACGACTCTTGACGCATAAGAGAAGTCACAGAAGTGCACTCCTTCCAACTTTTAAAGCTAGGAAGAGGGATATTTATTGCCCCTAAAAACATTTAGTGTACTTACCAATTATGATAACCTTTTATAATATGATGCAGAAAAAAATGCCTCCCCCTCAAACAGTATGATACTCCCACAGGGAATTCCCACACATGCTCAATATGATGACCCGACAGTACACCCACACACATTATGATGACCTCAAAGTAACCACCAACACAGTATAATGCTCCCACAGCCCCCCACACTGTATGATGCCGCCCGCACAGTAGGATGACCCATTAGCCCTCACACAGTATAATCGCCCCCGCTGATCCTACAAAGTATGATGCCGCCCCAGCCCCAACACAGTATGATATCCTTACAGCCATGATAGTATGATGCTCCCATAGTCCCCTTCATAGTATTATGCTGTCACAGCACTGCCACACAGAATGATGGTCCCCCACAGTATCATAGCCCCACCGACACAGTATGATGTCCTCCACAGCCCTCTAAAAGTACCGTATGATAAAAAAAGTATATAAACTACACACCTAGCCCCATTACCCAGATGTGCTGCACCACATTGTGAACTGCTGAAAAGCTGGAATCAACAACACGCCACCATTTTCATCCCACAGTTCCAGGGTATTGCTGAGTGTAGGGTTAATTCTTATCATCAGCTGCTTCATCCTCATTCATTTACTTGGTTTGATCTACGACGCTTAGCACTCAGTTTGAAGAGCGGATTATATTTCAGCTTTTATAGGTGAGAAATTTTCATCCCCTAATCATTGGAAAATGAAGAATGCGGACGTCCATAGATCAAGTTCCTGGTTTGCTGCGGGGTGAAGATTCATTACGTACAGGATTAGCGTGTCTCATATAGTCAGCTATCATGTCCTATGTGCGATAATCCATCCTATCAGTTGTCGCTGTTATGTCTGCCATGCCCTGCTGCGTCCTACTGCTTCATCTCAGCTTTGTGATAGGATGCATTCAACATTGCCATACATTTCCAAGAGTACTAAAAGAGTAGAAGTTCCAGGTCAAACCTAAATTTATAAAATGACTTTCACCTACTGGGCATGTGCAGTGGAGTCTCTACCATCTTGAGGAGCCTAGGAATCTCGATTACCCTGATTTTCACATATTGGGCATGTGCAGTGGAGTCTCTGCCATCTTGAGGAACCTAGGAATCTCGATTACCCTGATTTTCACATATTGGGGCATGTGCAGTGGAGTCTCGATCATCTTGAGGAAACTAGGAATCTGAATTACCCCGATTTCACCTCTTGGGCATGTGCAGTGGGGTCTCGTCCATCTTTAGGAATCTAGGAATCTCGATTACCCTGCATTTCACCTACTGGGCATGTGCAGTGGAGTCTCTACCATCTTGAGGAACCTAGGAATCTCGATTACCCTGATTTTCACATATTGGGGCATGTGCAGTGGAGTCTCGATCATCTTGAGGAAACTAGGAATCTGAATTACCCCGATTTCACCTCTTGGGCATGTGCAGTGGGGTCTCGTCCATCTTTAGGAATCTAGGAATCTCGATTACCCTGCATTTCACCTACTGGGCATGTGCAGTGGAGTCTCTACCATCTTGAGGAACCTAGGAATCTCGATTACCCTGACTTTCACCTACTGGGGCATGTGCAGTGGAGTCTCGATCATCTTGAGGAAACTAGGAATCTGAATTACCCCGATTTCACCTCTTGGGCATGTGCAGTGGGGTCTCGTCCATCTTTAGGAATCTAGGAATCTCGATTACCCTGCATTTCACCTACTGGGCATGTGCAGTGGAGTCTCTACCATCTTGAGGAGCCTAGGAATCTCGATTACCCTGATTTTCACATATTGGGCATGTGCAGTGGAGTCTCTGCCATCTTGAGGAACCTAGGAATCTCGATTACCCTGACTTTCACCTACTGGGGCATGTGCAGTGGAGTCTCGATCATCTTGAGGAAACTAGGAATCTGAATTACCCCGATTTCACCTCTTGGGCATGTGCAGTGGGGTCTCGTCCATCTTTAGGAACCTAGGAATCTCGATTACCCTGCATTTCACCTACTGGGCATGTGCAGTGGAGTCTCGGTCATCTTTAGGCACCTAGGAATCTCGATTACTCTGCATTTCACCAACTGGGCATGTGCAGTGGAGTCTCGACCATCTTGAGGAACCTAGGAATCTTGATTACCCTGACTTTCACCAACTGGGCATGTGCAGTGGAGTCTTGACCTTCTTGAGGAACCTAGGAATCTTGATTACCCTGACTTTCACCTATTGGTCATGTGGAGTGGAGTCTCGACCATCTTAAGGAACCTAGGAATCTCTATTACCCACCCACCCCAATTCTGTCCTGAGAGAATAGATGAAGAGTTTTCCCCTATCATGTATGAAACCCTCCCTTGTGAAGCCCATTGCCTTGCTTTCATAAAACTGCAGAAAAATTGCAGCATTTTGTTGCGGTTTTAGAAAAAGTGCTGAAACCTAATATAGTCCCCAATTATTTTGATAAAATACACTTCCATTTCATTTCGGTGTGTAGCATTTGAGGAAAAATAACTCTGTATCTTTAAGGACCCAGTCACACATAGCGACTCACCAGTGATCCCAACAACGATATGACCTGGTCAGGATCGCTGGTGTGTCGCTACATGATTGCTGGTGAGCTGCCAAACAGGCAGATCTCAGCAGCGATCAGGACAGCGACACGTGGGTAACAAGCGGTGCTCGTCGCTTAGAAACCCGCTGTGTACGTTAGATACCAGCGCGCTGGTGCAGGGAGCTGGTAACCAAGGTAAACATCGGGTTTCTAAGCGCCGCACGGCGCTTAGAAACCCGATGTTTACCTTGGTTACCAGCTCCCTGCATCAGCGCGCTGGTAACTAAGGTACACAGAGGGTTTCTAAGTGCCGTGCGGCGCTTAGAAACCAGATGTTTACCTTGGTTACCAGCTCCAGCTCGCTGATTGCTGGTCTCCCGCCTGCCAGATGCAGTGATGCGTGCTGGCCAGCGGGAGACCAACAATCAAAAAAATGTCCAGGCCATTCGAGCACGATCAGCGATACCCGGCAGGGGGGCCGGTCGCTGATAAGTGTCACACACAGCGATCTCGCTGGTGAGATTGCTGTTGCGTCACAAAACTTGTGACTCAGCAGCGATCTCGCTAGCGAGATTGCTGTGTGTGACGGGGCTGAACTCTTTCTCTCCCCAGGATGTATTAGTACACCCTAGGGATGGTGCAAGGTGACCTTCAAAGGAAATTGTTATTTGTGCTGTAATTCGGTGTGATAGAGTTTACGCTTTTTTGATCAAAATAGTGTTAACTAAGTACCCTATGTTATTACATATACTATTACTATTGACTTACTTACTTCAGGGTATATGCTCATTTTGTTTTTATCTTAAAGTGATTTTGTGACTGTTACAGGATACAGTTTAAATGATTAAACAATCGTAGGTTCAAGTCCCCTAGGGGACAGAAAATAAAGTAAGAAGTATTAAAGAAAAGTAAAAAAAACTAAAAAAAGACATAAAAACAAGTTTGAATCACCCTCCTTGTTCCCAATAGAAAAACAAAGAAAAAAAAAAATAAACATATTAGTATTACCGTGTCTGTATAAGTCAGATCTATAAAAATATAGAATAACTTAACCTATAATGTCAACATTATAAAGAAATAAAATCTAAAGCCAAGATCTGTTGTTTTCTGTTTTGTGTTTTTTTATTTGATTGCTACATCTCCCACAAAAAAATACAATGGAAAGCGATAAAAACATCATCAAATTGGTAGCCATAAAAACTTCAGATAAAAAACAAGCCCTAATACAAAAAAATGACTAAAATAATAATAATAATAAAAAAAAGAGGTATATAAGTTTTTTTTTAAATTCATTTATATGGTGAAATGTATGATGTCATTAAAAAGTACAACCCATCCTATAAAACAATAAAATACAGTTCTCATAAACCTGTAGTTAGGTGGATGGAAAAAAAAATGATGGCTCTTGAAAAAAAAAGGAGGATAAAAAACGAAAATTACTGTCATTAAGGGGTTAAATCTGTTTTCACACCTCTCGGGTGTTCGCCAGGTGAAATCACATGTAATATGTGTGTATCTCCACAGCAGATGGCAGGCAGCCCCCAGCAGTGGCAGCGTTCATACAGAGCGTGGGCAGATGCATCGACGTCCTGTGCCATCTTGTCGGAGGGGTGTAATTACGGAAGTGCGATACTCATCATATCAAGACTGCTAAAGACTTGGACTTTCTTCAGTTCTCGGATGATGACAGATAATGATTTTATCTGATGGCCTCCTGTACTGTGTCACATACAAATGGCACATGATGGTTGTTGATCCCTAGCACATTTCCTTACATTTGGGGCTAAAAAATTTCAAGTTAAGGGAAGCTGACCTGCCTCTTAAAGGGAATCTGTCACCCCATTTTTCTACTATGAGCTGCCGGCACCAACATCAGGGGCTTATCTACAGCATTCTGTAATGCTGTAATGCTTGTTTTACTTTGAAACTCAATTTAGCTTTAAAGTGAATATATAATCAGAAAATGACCTATTTTATAAATCAGAATTTTTGGGGGGTTTTACTGTATTATTTTTCCATATCTCGATTCCTATAAAAAAGAAAATTAGAAATCTTACAATTTTCACACTGGCCACTCAGGCTATTTTACGCACTTTCTGATTTTTCAGGAAGGATTTTCAGCAGGCTCATTATCATGACAGGTAATAGCTGTATATATAGATTGATAGAAGAGGTTCCACCAATCACAAGAGGCAATGTCACAGCTGTCCCTGTTCCCCTTCACCGTGAGCTTTGCACACGCTCATTAGAAGCTTCTTCAATGTAAAACACAAGGGGTGAGTTGCTCCATTACTGTTAATGTAACATAACATAGTAACATAGTTTTGAAGGCTGAAGGAAGACCTTATGTCCATCTAGTTCAGCCTATTTTAAGTGCAGCTGTTCTGCATTGTTGATCTTGGGGAAGGCAAAAAACCCACAGAGTAGACGCCAATTTTCTCCATAGGGAAAAAAATTCCTTCCCCTAAGCTGGCTCAACCATCCACCTATAATATTCTGCTATTCGTAACCTTCTATACTGTTACTCACAAGAAAAGCATCCATTCCTTTCTTACATTCATTCAGTGAGATGGCCATCACCCCTTCCTCAGGAAGAGAATTCCAGAGCCTCACTGCTCTTACCGTGAAGAACCCTCTTCTATGCTGGTGCAGAAATTGTCTTTCCTACAAACGAAGAGAATGCCCCCTTGTTCTTGTCACAGTCCTTGGTACAAACAGTTCATTGGAGAGATCTCTGTATTGCCCTCTGATATACTTGTACATATATATTACATATATATTAGGTCTCCCCTAAGTCTTCGCTTTTCTAGAGTAAATAGACCTAATTTTGATAACCTTTCTGTGTATTGTAGTGAACCAACTCCATTTATCATTTTAGTAGCCCGCCTTTGAACCCTTTCAAGTTCAGTAATGTCTTTCTTGAGCACCGGCGTCCAAAATTGCACACAATACTCCAAGTGTGGTCTGACGAGTGATTTGTACAGAGGGAGAATTATGTTTTCATCTCGTGTCCCCAGACCTCTTCTAATGCATCCCATGACCCTATTTGCTTTGGTGGCAGCTGCCTGACACTGGGCACTCCAATTTAGATTCTTATTGACTAAGATGCCTACGTCTTTTTCCATGTCTGATTTCCCCAGCAGTTTCCCATTTAGTAAGTAATTGTAGCATCTGTTTCTCCTTCCCATGTGCATAACCT